>NC_133655.1:71711615-71983536 GCF_009905375.1 Apium graveolens
TGGTATCAGAGCTTTCTGGTAACATTCATACAGTAAAGATCCAAACAATCATGTCTGAAGAAACACAAAACCCAACTAAGCCCACCAAAACTCAAAACACTCGAACCCACAATCGATATGAGACTATTAGGGTTCCCATACTGAGACCTTCTGAGTATCCCATATAGAAAGTGAAGATGGCTATGTTTCTGGAAGCTACAGATCCAGAATACCTTGACAGAATTAATGAAGGACCATATAAGCCTACCAGCTCTCTGTTGCAGTTGCTGATCAACCAGCAAAGTCCATACCAAAGGAGAAAGGTGATTACACAGCTGAAGACATCTCATCTATTGCCAAGTATGCAAGGGTAAGGCATTTTCTACACAGTTCCATTGATAATGTCATGTCAAATAGGGTAATTGGATGCAAGACTGTAAAGGAGATATGGGATGCTTTGGAGACAAGATGCCAGGGAACTGATGCAATTAAAAAGAACAGGAGGACTATACTCACTCAAGAGTGAGCACTTTGACTCAAAAGTTGATGAGTCATTAACTGATTTGTATGACAAGTTTGTCAACTCTTGAATGATCTGTCACTGGTGGACAAGGATATGATCTTGAAGATTCAAATCTAAAATTCCTTTTAGCTCTTCCTGAAAATTGGGATTTGAAGTTTAATACCATAAGAGACAATTATGACCTTACTGAAACTACTCTTGATGAAATTATGGTATGCTCAGACTTATGAACTTGAGATGGATCAAAGGAGCAAGAGGCATGGAAGAAAGTCAAGGACAGTTGCTCTTAAAAACTGAGAAGGATCCCCTAAAGGGTTGCCTTAAAAGGGGCAAAAAAAGGCTCTCATCATAAAGTCTGATTCAGAGTCATCATATTCTGATGATGATGATTCAGAAACCGAAAGTTTACCTGAAATGGATGTTGTTGTAGAGATGATATAACTGTGTGCTCTTATGGTGAAGGGTATCACAAAGATAGCCTACAGGAAATTCAGAAAGGGCAAAAAGTTTTCCAAGAAAGGTGGAAGTTCTGATAAGAAAGGATTCAGAAAGTCTGAAGGTAAAGGAAAGTCTGACAGAGGAGACAACTCTAATGTCAAATGATACAATTGTGGTGAAAGAGGCCACATATCTCCTAACTGCAAGAAAGGTAAAAGTGACAAAGGCAATGTGGTGCCCTCCAAACCCGGGTCAGAAGTTTGGGGTCCACACACACATACACCTTATTTATAACCTGCTTATAACAATAATAAAGAAATAATAATATGCAGTAACCCTACTTACCAACTACCACGGACCACAACAGGTTAAAGTATGTGCACAAGCCACACACACACACACACTTATATTACAAACGTCCAAATCCCAACTATTCAAACTTAGAACTGAACATTAAACATTATTACAAACTTTTACAAACTTAAACTATCTCAAAAGCTGCCAGCTAGCTTAACTCGATCAACTGGCTAGCTCTCGGACTGGATTGGTGATCCTCGCTACCAACTGGTTCCTTCTTAACTGGAAAAGAACATAAACAACATCACACAAATGAGCTAACTAGCTCAGCAAGTCACAATGAAAAGACTGAGAATAATGATCATCAAGTGAAAATGATTAAGGTATCAAGTGAACAATGATTAATGATTTAAAATTGGATATTATATTTTTATTTTTAAAAACCAAGGTTAGGCTGCTGATCAGTCACACATTAACCCCGAGCAAGGCACACAACTTGCTCTACTTACTGGATCCAAGGCACACATTGGCCTAACTTGACCACCAATCTGGTCTAACCACGAATCTGGTCCACAATTTTATAAAACAATCCAATTCTAACATAATAACAGAATAAACAATATAAAGCAATAAACAAAATCATAAGCAATATTGGATATTAAATAATGAAATGGTTTCAATCTTCACAAAGGATCAATATGTCAATTTCAAAGAATGGCTGTTAGGTAATGAAGAATTGGATAACAATGAATCAAAGTTCAAGATTGCAAGGGTTGGTCTTTCAAAGCATAAGGTACAATGGTTGAGTCTGTAAGTAATTTGAGTCAGTATTTGGCATTTAGTTTGTATGTATTTATGGAGTAGTATCGTATATCTGTGATTCGTATTCGGGTATATAACAATCAATGGTTCAGAAAGAATAAGGTTTATGGCTGAAAGATCAACAACTGGAATCAAGGTTTAGGGTTCAGTGTTTCAAAGCACTTGCAATATGAAACAAGATTATTAATTAACTACAATATATCTCGAGAAAGTTCAGAACAACTTTCCTGGTACTAGCTTGCTATACTGCACTGATTTCCAATCACAACCCTCTTACTCCTCGACTATCTAGTTCCCTTTCCTAAGCCTTGCCTCTTCTGCTCATATATTATAAGCATCTATCAATACTCAACTCGTCGATTCTATTCGGTACACACTTCTATCTACCCTTCGTTTTACCTAAATCCGATTAAACGGATTGAAAGTTACGCTATACAACAAGTAAACACCCGAACATATAGACCAACAGTCAAACAACAAGTCACATATAACACGTAACCCGTCAAACATCAATGATATATCATTTATAAGGGAGTCTCGGATCATAAACAGGCTTTCAAGATTTAATATGATTTTTTAAAATATTTTTTCGGACTACAACGGGTCGTTGGATAAATTTTAAAGTAATAAACAAGGTTCGGTTGGCCAATCTGGCTTTAAAATAATTTTCTAATAACTTATCGCGCCTTGAAAACAATTAAAATAATATTTTAAAGCTCAAAACTATTTTTTCGGAATTTTAAATCATTTTTGGAATAATTAAATCTAATTAAAATAATTAATTAAATCAATTAATAATTAATTAAATCAATGAATCAATTAATTTTTTTCAAAATAATGACAATTAATCAATTAATTATTAACTAAAATTAATTATCTATTTAACTCAGATTTATTTTTGAATTAAAAATAATTTTTGGAATTTAAAATAATAATTTTTGGAATTTTCAGAACTTAAAAAAATGAATTTTTGTAATTAAATAAATAGGAAATATAACTTTTTAAACATTTTATAAATAGGAATACTATTTTTGAAAACCTTTGCAAACTACAGGGACTAAACTTCAGCATCTTCAAAAATACAGGGACCTATACTGCCATATTTTACCAACCCCTCGCCGGAAAACAGTCAGGGTTCGCCGGAGAATTCGTTTCTGGAATCCTCCCATCATCAAAAGCTCCAGAATTAATCTACACTTTCCACAGGAATTAACCATACCATTCACTTACACAGATAACCCCTGAGTTGGCGGAAAATGGCCGGGAAGTTCGCCGATTTCCGGCAGCTCGACGTAAAATTAAAAAACACAACTCCCTTCGATTTAGGAATCCTCTGTTAACGACGCTATACACCAATCGATTGCAAATTTCCTAAGGAACACAACCCACTATATTTCACAGCTATAAATCCCTAGAACAAAAAGCCCTGATTTTTAATTAAGAAACATCCTACGGGTATAAACCTAATTTTAAATTCGAAATTAAGTCACTTTGAACATGTTATTGAACTCCAAATCAGTCATATGACATATGAAAATCATCAGGAGAACAAGCTCTACAACATGCAAGCATCAAATAATTTAACAATCATCCGTACAAAAATTCATATTTTAATCAAAATAATTCGAAAATAAATAAAAATATAGAAACTAAACTTTGATTCTGCAGTTCTGAAACGTGGATTTAATCTGATAGAACACTTCAAAACCTTCGTTTAGGTTACTAGAGCTTCCCGGAGAAGATTCACTAACACCTCCAAATTGTAGTTTGATTCTTGAAAGTTTATATGAAATTAGGGTTTTTCTTTGGAAAATTCTATAATTACTGTTTGCAAATGATTTTTCGTACGAACTAATACAGGGTAAATGCTATTTATAATTACGGAAATCAGTATCCCGTTGGATCATTCCAGATACAAAATGGTACATTTATTTATAAAAACAGATCCAAACGGTATCGGTTTTTCGGGATAATTATCCAATCAGTACAATTCATACTGCGGTCTGGGTCTCAGCGCCTGTTTACACGTATTACGGGTGATCATTGTTAATAGTTTATAATTAAAAAGATCCCGTTTATCAAAAATACGAGTTTTATTAATTTTACCGAATCGAAAAAGTCGAAACATGGAAAATGCTCGGAATATTGCAATTAGTGTGGCGCCTTCCAAACTCGGGTCAGAAGTTTGGGGTCCACACACACACGTCTTATTTATAACCTGCTTATAACAATAATAAAGATAACAATAATATGCTAGTGACCCTATTTACCAACTACCACGGATCGTAACAGGTTAAAGTATGCACACAAGCCACACATCTACTTATATTACATACCGTTCAAATCCCAACTATTCCAAACTCATAACTGAGTATTAAACATTATTACAAACTTTTACAGACTTAAATTGTTCCAAAAGAAGCCTACAAGCTCAGCTCAATCAACCTGAACCCCTAGCTCTCGCGCTGGACTGGGGATCCTCAATACCAACCGGTTCCTTTTTAACTGGAAAAGAATAAAAACAATATCGCACAAATGAGCTAACTAGCTCAACAAGTCAAATGACAAAACTCGAGAATAATGATCATCAGGTGAACATGATTATGATATCAAGTGAACAATGGATTATGATTTAGAATTGGATATTATACTTTTAATTTAAAAACCAAGGTTAGGCTGCTGATCAGTCACGCACTAACCGCGAGCAAGGCACACAACTATTGCTCTAACTACTGGATCCAAGGCACACATTGGCCTAACTTGACCATTATATGGTCTGACACGTAATCTGGTCTACAATTTTATAAAAACAATCCAATTCTAACATAATAACAGAATGAACAATAATAAACAATAACCAGAATCATTAACAACAGTGAGTACTTAACAATGAAAGGATTTCAATACTTGTATGGATCAACAAGGTAATTTCAAAGCTTGGATGCTGGGTAATAAAAGAATTGGATAACAAAGGAATCAACGTTTCAGGGTTTCAAGGATTTGGTCTTTCAAAGCATAATATATCATGGGTTGAGTATATAAGTAATTCAGTTCAGCAGTTTGGTATTTAGTTTGTATGTATTTGTGGAGTAGTATCGTAGATTTGTGGTTCGTGTTTGGGTATACAATAATCAATGGCTTAGAAAGAATATGGTTCCTGGCTCAAGAACAATAATTGGAATCAGGGTTTAGGTTTCTGTGCTTCAAAGCACTTGCAATATCACAGGATTATCAAGTACTACAATATCTCGAGAAAGTTCAGAACACTTGCCTGGTACTAGCTTACTATTCTGCACTCGCTTCCAATCACAATCGTCTTACTCCTCAACTACCTGTTTCCCTTTCCCTACGTCTGGCCTCTTCTGCTCACATATCATAAGCATCTATCAATCATCAACTCATAGGATTCTATTCAACACATACTTCTATCTACCCTTCGTTTTACCCAAATCCGATTAACGGATTGAAAGGTTACGCAATAAACTAGTAAACATCGAATATACAACCCTGACAGTCAATCAACATATCACATATAACACATAATACGTCACATAATCAATGACATATCATTTATAAAGACATTTCAGGTCATAAATAGGCTTTCTGGTATTTAAAATGATTTTTTAAAACATTTTTCGGAATTAAAACGGGTACGTTGGATCAATTTCGGATTAATAAAGATGGGTTCGATTGGCCAATTCTGGCTCCGAAATAATTTTAGAATAATTATCGAGCCTTGGAAATAATTTAGAATAATATTTTAAAGCTCGAAACTATTTTTCGGAATTTTTAAATTCATTTTTAAATAATTAAATCTAATTAAATAATTGATTAAAATCAATTAATAATTAATTAAATCAATTAATCAATTAATTTTCGAATTAATTGACCAATTAATTAATTAAAAATTAACTGAAATTAATTAACTAATTAATTTAGATTTATTTTGGAATTAAAATAATTTTCAGAATTAAAATAATAATTTCAGAATTTTCAGAAATTAAAATGAATTTTTATAATAAAAATAAATAGGAAATATGATTTTTAAACATTTTATAAACAGGAATCCTATTTTTGCAAAGTCTGGAAACCTGGGGGACCAAACTTCATCGTTTTCAAAAGTACAGGGACCAAACTGCAATTTTGCAGTTCTAGTCGCCGGAAAATCGGGGGTGGCCGGAGAACTCACCTCCGGCATCCTCCCACCACCATCACCTCCAGAATTAAACTACAGATTACCAGGAACATATCCATGCAAACAAATCATTTTAATCATCCCTGTTCTGGCCGGAAATTGGCCAAGAACATCGCCGGTTTCGGCGAACATCGGGAATTTTAAAATCACAACTCCCTACGATTCAAGCATCCTCTGTTAACGAGCTATATATCAATGATTGCAAATTTCATTAAGGAACACAAACCCACTATAAATCAACATGCTAATAACCCCTGAATCAAAAACCCCCAAATTTCAATTGAAAACATTCATACGGGTTATAAACCCTAATTTTATAATTCGAAAATCAAACTCAAATTTGAACATGTTATTGAACTCCAAATCAGACGTATAATATACCAAAATCATCAGGAAAACAAGCTCTATAACATGCAATCATCAAATCATACAAACAATCATCCGAAACAAAATTTGCATATTTTTCATAAAAATAATTCGAAAAATAAATAAATTTTTAGAAATTAACCCTTTGATTCTGCAGGTGTATGGATTACAGATTCTGATAGAGCTTCTCAAGACCTTCAAATCCAGGTACTCGAGCTTTTCAAACAAAGATCAATAACACCTTCAAAAGTTGGTTTGATTCTTGGAATAGTTTATGAATATATGATTTTTCTCTGTAAAATTATATATTTATCTATCTGCAAATGATTTTGATACGAAATAAAATACGGTAAAAGGCTATTTATAATTACGGAGAATTAGTATCCCGTTGGATCATTCCGGAATATAAAACGGTACGTTTATTTGTAAAAACTGATCCTAAACGGTATGTCGGTTTTCGGGATAATTATCCAAACGAGTACAATTTGTACTGCGGTCTTGGTCTCAGCGCCTGGTTACACGTATTACGAAGTGATAATTGGGATAGGTTAATAAAAGCTCCCGTTTATCGAAAATACGGGTTTTATTGATTTACCGAAAAGAATATTGTATCGAAAATGTTGCGCCGGGACCCGTGCAGGACAAACAGTACAGCCATATCGAAAAAGTCGAAACATGGAATATGCTCGGAATATTACAATTAGGCTAGGAAGGAAGTTCTCGGAAGAGTTTCGGGTTCCAAAAACGTAACAACGGTTGACGTCGGTTGGTTCCCGTTTTTATAAAATAGATTTTAAATACTCGGAAAAGATTTTTATAAATTTCATATGATCCTTATAAATCCATAAATCAACATAAAAATAATTAGGAAGATATGACAATTATCTATATTTTATTTTGGATATATAAATTAAAATACTCAATTAATATTATTTTTGAATATCCAAGTACAGATAACACTTCACAATTAACTCACAGAATAGATACTGAACACACATAATAATTATTTAATATCAAAAATAATTACACGATATATCCCGGATATTACATCCATCCCCCCTTAAAAGGATTCTGTCCTCAGAATCTCCTAAGAAAACAAATGAGGGTACTTTTCTCTCATATCACTTTCTAACTCCCAGGTTGACTCTTCAACCTTTGAGTTTCTCCACAATACTCTTACTAACTTTACCACTTTATTTCTTAATACTTTCTCTCTCTCCTCCACAATCTCTATCGGACTCTCTACATATGACAAATCTGCCTGAAGCTCTATTGGCTCATATTCTATTACATGCCTGGAGTCTGGATTGTATTTCTTAATCATTGATATGTGAAAGACATTGTGAATGTGCTCCATGTGCGGTGGTAACGCCAACTCATAAGCTACTTTGCCAACGCGCTTTAAAATCTCAAAAGGTCCGACATATCTTGGGCTTAGCTTTCCTTTCTTCCCAAACCTCGTTAGTCCTTTCCATGGTGATAATTTCAATAATACCAAACTCCCTTCTTCAAATTCCATGTTCTTCCTTGACTGGTCTGCATACTTCCTCTGACGATCTTGTGCGGCTATTAATCTTTTCTGGATAATTTCAACAACTTCCTTTGTCTGCTGCACCAATTCAGGTCCCAGTATTTTGCGTTCTCCTGCTTCGTCCCAATATACTGGAGATCTACATTTGCGTCCATAAAGGGCTTCATAGGGTGGCATCCCAATGCTGGCGTGATAGCTGTTGTTATAAGAAAACTCTACCAGGGGTAAATGCTCGTCCCAACTTCCTTTGAAATCAATAGCACAAACACGTAACATGTCCCCGATTGTCTGGATTGTTCTTTCACTTTGGCCGTCCGTCTGCGGGTGATAGGCCGTACTCATATTCAATTTGTTTCTAAACATTCTTGAAAACTCTTCCAAAATCTTGAATTAAATCTTGGATCTCGATCAGATATAATAGACACTGGAACTCCATGACGAACTACAATTTCCTTTAGGTACATATGGACTAACTTATCGAGCAAAAATCTTTCATTTATAGGCAGAAAATGAGCTGACTTGGTAAGTCTATCCATTATAACCCAAATGGCATCATGATTAGCCTTTGTTCTTGGTAATCCAACTATGAAATCCATAGAAATATGTTCCCACTTCCACTCCGGAATCTCCAATGGCTATAACAATCCACTTGGTCTCTGATGCTCTGCTTTAACTCTCTGACAGGTATAACATTTGCTAATCCATTCTGCAATTTCCCTCTTCATGTCTGGCCACCAATAATTCTTCTTTAAATCTCTGTACATTTTGGTACTCCCTGGATGGATGGAATATCTTGAACTATGTGCTTCTTGTAAAATTTCATTTTTTAACTCCGTCACCGGTGTAATCCAGATTCTAGATGAAAATCTCAAAATGCCTTGATTATCCTTCTGCGTGCATAATTCTTCACCTACCAAATGATTTATATCTTGATTCATTACATCTTCCTGACATTTCTTTATTTTCTCCAACAACTCCGGCTGGAAAGTCATACTGTACACTTTTGCTTCCTTAGGTTTGCAAACTCTAATTTCCAATTCCAATTTCTGAAATTCCTTGTATATATCTTCAGGTACTGATAACTCATTTAACCTTTCCTTCCGACTTAACGCGTCTGCCACCACGTTCGCCTTATCGGGATGATAATTAATCGAGCAATCATAGTCTTTGATCAACTCTAATTATCTCCTTTGCCTCATATTAAGTTCCTTCTGTGTGAATATGTACTTTAGGCTTTTGTGATCCATGAAAATCTCGCACTTTTCTCCATACAAATAATGTCTCCAAATCTTCAAAGTGAAAACTATGGCTGCTAGCTCCAAATCATGAGTAGGATACTTCTGTTCGTGTGGTTTCAATTACCTTGACACATACGCAATCACCTTTTCGTGTTGTATTAAAACACATCCTAGTCCTTTGTGAGAAGCATCGCTATAAATTACGAAATTCCCTTGATCGTCTGGAAGTGACAAAACAGGTGCCGTGATTAATCTCCGCTTCAACTCCTGAAAACTTTTTTCGCACTTGTTGTTCCATATAAACTTTTCATTCTTTCGTGTAAGCTTTCTCAATGGTGTTGCAATCCTTGAGAAATTCTGAACGAATCGTCGAAAATATCCCGCAAATCCCAAGAAACTTCTTACCTCGGTGGGTGTTCTCGGTCTCTCCCAATTCGTAATTGCCTCGATCTTTGCCGGGTCCACTTTGATCCCTTCGTTACTGACTATGTGTCCTAAGAATTGAACTTCCTGTAGCCAAAACTCACACTTCGAGAACTTAACATATAACTTCTTTTTCCTCAAAATCTCCAAAGCCGTTCTCACATGTTCTGCATGATCCTCTTCCGTCTTTGAATAGATTAAAATATCGTCTATAAAACAATAACAAACTTATCCAAATATTCCTTAAAAATTCTGTTCATCAGGTCCATAAACGCTGCCGGGGCATTGGTCAATCCAAAAGACATCACTAAAAACTCGTAATGTCCATACCTTGTTCTGAAAGCTGTCTTTGGTATATCTTCTGGCTTGATCTTCAGTTGATGATATCCCGATCTTAAATCGATCTTGGAGAAATACATGGCTCTCTTCAATTGGTCAAACAAATCATCAATTCTAGGTAATGGATACTTATTCTTGATTGTAAGCTTGTTGAGCTCCCTATAGTCGATACATAGTCCCATGCTTCCATCTTTCTTCTTGACAAATAATACCGGTGCACCCCACGTGGACACACTGGGTCTGATTACTCCTTTCTCTAACAGCTCTTGCAATTGCTTCCCTAGCTCTTTCATCTCAACAGGCGCCATTCTGTACGGGGCCTTGGATACTGGTTCTGTTCCAGGTGCTAAGTCGATCGTAAATTCAATTTCTCTATCTGGAGGAAGTCCTGGTAATTCGTCAGGAAATACTTCTGGAAATTCATTTACAACTGGAATATCTTCAAGTTTTACTGACTCCTGACTTCTGTTGATCACATATGCTACGAAATGCTCACATCCTTGTCGTAGTAACTTCTTGGCTTGAATCATCGTTAAGAACTTCTTTACTTGTTTCTGACCTTTGAACGTTACTATTCTTTCGTCTGGCATTTTCACCATTACTTTCTTATTTCGATAATCTATATGTGCATCATGCTTAGATAACCAATCCATCCCTAATATAACATCTAATTCTCCTAATTTAAATGGTATCAAATCTACACAAAATTTACTACCAGAGATCTCAATCTCACAATTCCCACAAACTTGGTTAACAGTTACACGTTCTTGATTTGCTAATTCCACAGTCATTATTTCATTTAAACATTCAACTGGACAATTTAACTTACTAACAAAATCTTGAGAAATAAATGATCGAGTTGCTCCTGAATCTATTAACACTTTGGCATATAAAGAATTCACATTAAGCGTGCCTGCCACGACATCCGTATCCTGAATAGCATCCTTCACAGACATATCAAAAACTCTAGCCTTTGGAGTCTCATTCATTGTTGGGGTAGATCCCATAATCCTCAATGCATTACTGACTAGGGCTGGTGTCTTACAATCCCTGGCCATATGTCCTGGCTTCCCACATTTAAAGCATGTAAATCCAATGGCTGGAACCTTCACTGCTGGATTCCGGATAGGCTGATCCTTATTTGCTGGCTCTCTTGCTGGCTGATTTCGGCACTCCCTCGAATAGTGCCCTTTCTGGTTGCATTTAAAACATACCACATTCAACTTGTTACAAACTCCTCCATGCTTCTTTCCACATACTTGACAATCTGGAAAAGTTAGTCTCAACTGATTTGGCTGATTTGTATTAACTGGACGGTTACTCTGGCCTCCATCTCCTGAAATTAAAATTTCTCCCTGGCTGAAACTTACCCTTCTTAAAATTTGGAAACTTCCCTGTTTGTGACTGACCCTCACTTCCCTCAACTTTCCTCTTCTTGCTTTCCTTTTCCTTCTGGAACATCTCACTCTCTGTCTCTGCGATCATAGCCTTCTGTACTACTCCTGCATAGGTATCCAATTCAAAAATGGCTACCTTCCCTCTGATCCATGGTTTCAAACCTTGCTGAAATCTTTTAGCTTTCTTCCTGTCAGTATCCACATACGACGGTACGTACCTTGATAATTCCTCAAACTTACCCTCATAATCTGTTACCGACATGTTCCCTTGCTTTAATTCTAAAAACTTCAGCTCCATTTGATCCTGAACAAACTGAGGAAAATACTTTTCTAAAAACAATTCCTTAAACCTTTCCCAAGTAATAACATCTGTGCCTTCCAATGTCTTCACCATTTCCCACCAATAGGTGGCCTCATTCTTCAGATAGTAACCTGCAAACTCAACCTTCTGTTCTTCCTTTACTTTCACTAAGGCAAATTCCTTTTCTATTTCCTTTAACTAAACATTTGCTTCAATTGGCTCTAAGGAACCCTTGAATTCTGGTGGGTTTACTGCCTGTAAAGTTTTAAAAGTTACCTGGGGGTTGGTCTGTCTTTGTTGTTGTTGTGCCAGGTGAACTGTTTGTTGGGCTAGGATTTGAAGAATCTGGGCTATTGCTGGGTCCATGGGTCCTGGGTTCACATTTGGATTTGTATCATCTTGGTTGTTGTTGTTGTTGGTTTCTTCATTCTGGGTGTTGGTGCGGGTATTTCTTTTGGGAGGCATTTTCTGTAAAGAATCAAACAACTTATTCAGCTTTTGAATAAAATCTTTGTATAAAAGAAATTTTTTGTAAAACAAAGGTATCTCTTTTTGAAAACAGTTGTAACTAAGTAAATTGCATGTTTCTTTACAGAATATAAACAGTTATGGAAAACAGGGTACATGGTATCACAGGGTATAACTGGTGCAATAGATAAGGTAAGGTAAAACAGGTGCAATAAAATAAATGACAATAATGGAAAGGAAAAAGGTGCTGATATATATAGATCAAAAGTTTTAGGTAGTACAAGCGTAAAGACGTTTCGGAAGTGAAAGCAAAAAGGGTACAACAACCTACTCACTAGTCAGCATAGCTAGTCTATAAATACAACTCAAAAGTCTACTAATACACACTACACACTACTGCACATACTATAAAACCATAACAACACTGCTCAGCATCTCCATCTCTGAATCTCTGGCTCATGGCAAATCCGGACCTCCTATCTCCTCAAGCTCCTCTAGAACCCACTTAGCCCACTCCACTAGGAAATCAGGGGTGATGTCCTCATGTGTAGCCTCAGCAATCCTCACAGCAGCTGCTCTACGAAATGCCTGGAGCCTCTCCCTAAATCGTCTCTCACCACTCCCCATCTCTCTGGTACGCCTGATATGCAATAACTCCTGGGTATGACCCTGTAGGAATCGCTGCTCCATAAGGCAAGCCTCAAACTGATGATATGGGACAGGATATGAAGAGAACTGGAAAGGTACTCCTGTGACTGAATGACTAGTAATGCCTGAATCAGCAGGTGGGGGTCCTCTGACAGGTGTCCTCATGCCTGGAGGTGGAATAGCCTGCAGTGGTACGGGATGCAACACAGGTGGAGGTAGTATAGCCAACACTGGTGGAACAACAGGACGTGGATCCGAAGACGACACTCCAACTGAAGGCTCTGAGTGATCAACTGATACTGGGATAAAAGAGTCAGCCATCACTGCTATCTAAAATCATATCGCAATATAAGAATCTCGAACCATAACGCGAATTACACTAATACCTGATATACCAAAGCACTCAACCTCTCGACGTTCTATCTTTCTATTCCTTAATTCTAATCCTAACCCTCTACCCATTCCCGTCAACCTAGGCTTGTGTCAGTGACTTATAACCTGTAGCTCTGATACCAAACCTGTGGCGCCCTCCAAACCCGGGTCAGAACTTTGGGGTCCACACACACACATGCCTTATTTATAACCTGCTTATAACAATAATAAAGATAACAATAATATGCAGTGACCCTATTTACCAACTACCACGGATCACAACAGGTTAAAGTATGCACACAAGCCACACTTCTACTTATATTACATACCGTTCAAATCCCAACTATTCCAAACTCATAACTGAGTATTAAACATTATTACAAACTTTTACAGACTTAAATTGTTCCAAAAGAAGCCTACAAGCTCAGCTCAATCAACCTGAACCCCTAGCTCTCGCGTTGGACTGGGGATCCTCAATACCAACCGGTTCCTTTTTAACTGGAAAAGAACAGAAACAATATCACACAAATAAGCTAACTAGCTCAGCAAGTCAGATGACAAAACTGAGAATAATGATCATCAGGTGAACATGATTATGATATCAAGTGAACAATGGATTATGATTTAGAATTGGATATTATACTTTTAATTTAAAAACCAAGGTTAGGCTGTTGATCAGTCACGTACTAACCCCGAGCAAGGCACACAACATTGCTCTAATTACTGGATCCAAGGCACACATTGGCCTAACTAGACCATTAAATGGTCTGACCACGAATCTGGTCCATAATTTTATAAAAACAATCCAATTCTAACATAATAATAGAATGAACAATAATAAACAATAACCAGAATCATTAACAACAGTGAGTACTTAATAATGAAAGGATTTCAATACTTGTATGGATCAACAAGGTAATTTCAAAGCTTGGATGCTGGGTAATAAAAGAATTGGATAACAAAGGAATCAACATTTCAGGGTTTCAAGGATTTGGTCTTTCAAAGCATAAGATATCATGGGTTGAGTATATAAGTAATTCAGTTCAGCGTTTGGTATTTAGTTTGTATGTATTTGTGGAGTAATATCGTAGATTTGTTGTTCGTGTTTGGGTATACAATAATCAATGGCTTAGAAAGAATATGGTTCATGGCTCAAGAACAATAATTGGAATCAGGGTTTAGGTTTATGTGCTTCAAAGCACTTGTAATATCACAGGATTATCAAGTACTACAATATCTCGAGAAAGTTCAGAACACTTTCCTGGTACTAGCTTACTATTCTGCACTCGCTTCCAATCACAATCGTCTTACTCCTCAACTACCTGTTTCCCTTTCCCACGTCTGGCCTCTTCTGCTCACATATCAACAGCATCTATCAATCATCAACTCATAGGATTCTATTCAACACATACTTCTATCTACCCTTCGTTTTACCCAAATCCGATTAACGGATTGAAAGTTACGCAATAAATAGTAAACATCGAATATACAACCCGGCAGTCAACCAACATATCACATATAACACATAATACGTCACATAATCAATGACATAACATTTATAAAGACATTTCGGGTCATAAATAGGCTTTCTAGTATTTAAAATGATTTTTAAAACATTTTTCGGAATTAAAACCGGTCGTTGGATCAATTTCGGATTAATAAACAGGGTTCGGTTGGCCAATTCTGGCTCCGAAATAATTTTAGAATAATTATCGAGCCTTGGAAATAATTTAGAATAATATTTTAAAGCTCGAAACTATTTTCGGAATTTTTAAATCATTTTTAAATAATTAAATCTAATTAAATAATTGATTAAAATCAATTAATAATTAATTAAATCAATTAATCAATTAATTTTTCGAATTAATTGACCAATTAATTAATTAAAAATTAGCTGAAATTAATTAACTAATTAATTTAGATTTATTTTAGAATTAAAAAAAATTCAGAATTAAAATAATAATTTTCAGAATTTTCAGAAATTAAAAATGTTTTTATAATAAAAATAAATAGGAAATATGATTTTTAAACATTTTATAAACAGGAATCCTATTTTTGCAAAGTCTGGAAACCTGGGGGACCAAACTTCATCGTTTTCAAAAGTACAGGGACCAAACTGCAATTTTTGCAGTTCTAGTCGCTGGAAAATCAGGGGTGGCCGGAGAACTCACCTCCGGCATCCTCCCACCACCATCACCTCCAGAATTAAACTACAGATTACCAAGAACATTTCCATGCAAACAAATCATTCTAATCATCCCTGTTCTGGCCGGAAATTGGCCAAGTACATCGCCGGTTTCCGGTGAACATCGGGAATTTTAAAATCACAACTCCCTACGATTCAAGCATCCTCTGTTAACGAGCTATATATCAATCGATTACAAATTTCATAAGGAACATAAACCACTATAAATCAACAGCTAATGACCCCTAAATCAAAAACCCCCAAATTTCAATTGAAAACATTCATACGGGTTATAAACTCTAATTTTAAAATTCGAAAATCAAACTCAAATTTGAACATGTTATTGAACTCCAAGTCAGACGTATAATATACCAAAATCATCAGGAAAATAAACTCTATAACATGCAATCATCAAATCATACAAACAATCATCCGAACAAAATTTCATATTTTTCATAAAAATAATTCGAAAATAAATAAATTTTTAGAAATTAACCCTTTGATCCTGCTGGTGTATGGATTACAGATTCTGATAGAGCTTCTCAAGACCTTCAAATCCAGTACTCGAGCTTTTCAAACAAAGATCAATAACACCTTCAAAAGTTGGTTTGATTCTTGGAATAGTTTATGAATATATGATTTTTCTCTGTAAAATTATATATTTATCTGTCTGCAAATGATTTTGATACGAAATAAAATACGGTAAAAGGCGATTTATAATTACGGAGAATTAGTATCCCGTTGGATCATTCCGGATATAAAACAATACGTTTATTTATAAAAACTGATCCATACGGTATCGGTTTTCGGGATAATTATCCAAACCAGTACAATTTGTACTGCGATCTTGGTCTCAGCGCCTGGTTACACGTATTACGAAGTGATAATTGGGATAGTTTAATAAAAAGCTCCCGTTTATCGAAAATACGGGTTTTATTGATTTACCGAAATGAATATTGTATCGAAAATGTTGCGTCGGGACCCGTGCAGGACAAACCGTACGCCGGATCGAAAAAGTCGAAACATGGAATATGCTCGGAATATTACAATCAGGTTAGGAAGGAGTTCTCGGAAGAGTTTCGGGTTCCAAAAACGTAACAACGGTTGACGTCGGTTGGTTCTTGTTTTTATAAAATACATTTTAAATACTCGGAAAAAGATTTTATAAATTTCATATGATCCTTATAAATCCATAAATCAACATAAAAATAATTAGGAAGATATGACAATTATCTAAATTTTATTTTGGACATATAAAATTAAAATACTCAATTAATATTATTTTTGAATATCCAAGTACAGATAACACTTAATAATTAACTCACAGAATAGATACTGAACACACATAATAGTTATTTAATATCAAAAATAATTACACGATATATCCCGGATGTTACAAATTTTCTTCAATTGATGCTCTACTTAACAGACAGATTGCAGAACCATCAGAGTTTGTTGAAAGTCTGGCTTCATATATGTTACCATGTCTGTAACCTTTCAGAACCACTTTTCCTGTAGAATTACTTACTACTTCACAATGTTCTTTAAAGAAATCCACATGATAACCTCTGTCACAGATTTGACTCACACTTAGCAGATTGTGTTTAAGTCCTAAGATAAGAGCTACTGATTTAATTATGACATTCCCAAGATTGATATTGCCATATCCCAGAGTCTTTCCCATGTTGCCATCTCCATAAGAAACTCCTGGGCTAACTTTCTCCACAAAGTCTGATAGCAAGGCTTTATTTCCAGTCATTTGTCCTGAACATCCACTGTCCAGAACTAGGATGTTTTTCATGTTGCCTTGCAATCACAAAGACCACTATTGGTTAGTTTTAAGGACCCAGACTTGCTTGGATTCTTTGGCCTTTTTAAGTTTGTTAGCATTTGTAGCGGATTTAATTTCAGAGTTTATGCTAACATGCTTCTTATCAGACTTTATATCAGACTTTGCATCAGAATTTACACTAGAAGGAATTACACTAACTTTCTTCAACGAAGGTTTTATTTGATAATAATCATAGTACAAACTATGATATTCCTTACAAGTATAAATAGAATTCCATAAACTACCATAATGAAAATAAGGATTTTGTGGTTTAAACCTAACAAAATGACTCTTAACTCCTGATCTAGGAGGTAAAGAGTTTATATCTTTATTTTTCCTGCAAAAAGAAGCAAGATGGTTAGAGTTTCCACAGTTATAGCATTTCTTTCTAGGAGTATTAGGAACATGCATATAATTATTGCTTTTATTCACACCTTCCTTTCCATTCCTATTTTTCCTAGCTTCCTTTACCTTGTTCACATTTCTAATCTCTTTCAGCTTATGCTTAAGCTGTTTCTTTGTCATTAAACCTATATTTACTGAAGCTAGTTTGTCCTATTTCAATTTATCAGAAGTTGACTTTTCTTTGACTTCTGTTTTAGAATCATTCATCTTTTTAGAATCAGACTTTACAGTTTTTGCTACAAACTTAACAGGATTAACTTTAGGCTTTTCAGCTTTTCTTGGTAAAGTTTGGTTTAGATGACACAGTTTCCTTCTCTTCCTTATCATCTAGATAACCTAGACCTTCTTTCCAATTTCCATTTTCTAAGATTTTCTGAGTTGTTCTTACAGAGTTAATCCAAGTTTTGATTATCTCCTTTTCTTTTTCCAGTTCATATCTAAGATGTAACACCCCCAAATCCGGGGTCAGGGATCTGGGTTGTCACGAGTTCCAATTCCCTTAACAACTTTTAATCTTAATAAACAACCAACCACTGCGTACTGTGACCCCACAATATACACACACACCACAAGTTATAGTCTCAGAGATGAATACCAAAAATAACACAAGTCATTTTATTCCAAAATTATAAGTCATTATACCACAAAAGGGTTTCTGAATAAATTTACATTTCCTTGCCATTATTACAATTCATATAGATACATAAGTCTGGTGCATCAAAAGTTGAAAGCCTAGCCTATTGGTAATTCCTACCTCAGCTACTGCGACATCAACGCCTCCAGAAAACTGCAGAATGTTTCCTAACCGCTTGCGAATTGGGAGCTTGGTCATGTTCATCTTTTCTATCTGTTATTGTGTGATGAAGAAGAAAGCAAGGGTGAGCAACAAGCCCACCGAAATAATATGTATAATAATTAACAATATATGAGCATTCTCATAGTACTCATGAAAGTCTTGGTCAAGTTAAAATGAACCAAGTTTGTTATCTTAACGCGACCAAGTCGCAAAATATTCAGTATATATATACATATATACTTTTCACAATCTTTGAAATCCTCTGACATGTATAATATACACAGAGTTCTTGTTTATAATTGTATAAAAAATATCGTTGCAAGGTGATCTCATATATCTAACCTTGTCTCAACATTTTTCTGAAAATCTTTGACATGCATAAGATAATCATTTACTAGATATAAGTTTAAAAGATGAAGTTACAAGATACTCCAATATACTTATATCTTTTCCGAATACTACTTGAACTACCACCGTTCAAGTTATAATTAGTTTCAAAGGTTCATCACACTGATAAGACTACAAGATAAGACTTGAATAGATTCAATCTTTGAAATATCATTTGAAAGAAATGAAGTTACGAGATACTTCATTAAGTCCTGATATATATATACACCTATATATATATACATTTCATACACTCCTTGAAAACCTCTGTTATGAAAATTATAAACAGAGATGTAATATCCAACGAATTTGGAAAAACAGAATTTTGGCATAAACCTGATATCTTGCTGATCAGGCAAAGATACCAATAAGTAACCTTTTCTACTAGTAGATTGATGAATCCCCCACTGGTCATCACCCTGGCCACATTAGGGCCTTAAGTTGGACTGCCACTCAGCCACTTTCGCATTGATGGACTCCCACTGAGCCACTTACACTTTCATGGACGCCCACTGAGCCCATGTTGCTTATGCCGACTCAAATAGATGGACTTACTTCCAGAACGTTGGGTAAGTAATCAAAATATTTTCTCAAAACAGTAACCTTGTTGCGAATATAAAATACACCACAGAGCCGGATCCCTCAAGTTTTGAGCGAGTATTTAAATCCCCTTCGAAAGGAAGATCTTAAATTTGAAAATGAGTTTTGGGATCCGCTCTAACTTTTAAAAATCATTTTGAAGACTAGAAAACATTTTAATGAATGTTTAGAGTAATGCTGATTTGATGAAATAAATCAGTCCCGATATATGAGAAAATATCTGAATATTATTAATTAAATAATATTCCCATAAGGATAATCTTTATAAAAATAATTGAAGTAGAAGTTTTAAAACTCATACTTGAAATGAATAATGAATAACCAAAGATATAGTTATACGAAAGTACGATCTTTATTTGAATAATCGAAAGTAAGTTTGATTATCGAAACATTATTCTTTAATAAAATAAAGAATATTATTTAATAAAAGAAGCGGAGTCATAAGCCCTCGAATGAATATTCAAAATAATATTCATTAAATAAAATAAACTGAGTCTTAAGTCCTCGAATGAATATTCACAATAATATTCATTAAATAAAATAAACGGAGTCATAAGTCCTCGAATGAATATTCACAATAATATTCATTAAATAAAATAAACGGAGTCATAAGTCCTCGAATGAATATTCAAAATAATATTCATTAATTAAAATAAAGTTATCGAATAAACCTTATTCGATTAATAGTTTTGGAAACTATATCTATATATTATATATATATATAATATACTCGGGAACATCGACTCCCGGTTTAGAAAATGTTCACCTTTGGGTCCCCTATACTAAGGGTATACGCAACTACTGCTTATCTCTAGCATAGGTATTATGCAACTTATAAGCATTGAATCAACAATTAGATATCAAGATTACGAAACAAGCATGCATATAAATATCATATCACATGCTCCAATATATCGCAAGATTTGCTAATAACAATCATGCACTTATCACAAGTTAATGCATATACATATATACATCACAACAACAGTATAACGGGTAGAAAACTTACCTGAGTGTTCCCGGATAGACTTAAGCTTAGAGTGGGTCCGATAACCTATGAGCAAAACATAAGTTGGAATTAAACCCTGGTCGCTTAAGAAATTAGACTTTAACCAATTGAACCCTAACGTTCGCTTTTGCGCTTAACGATTCACTTAAGTCGCTCGAGTACCCTCGGCTCCACCATTTTTAATAAATTAACCATTAATAGTTTTAAGGCGATTCTTTCGCGAGTACCCTAGCAACTGTCTAACCCACTTTACATAATTTGTTTCATAATCCAATTAGTCATTTAAGGGCCTTAACAAATGTTTCAAAGTAAGGCGAGGGGTAATGGTTCGCTCGCGAAACGCCGTTACTTAAAATGGTCGTTTCTCCTAAACCGTACATCGGATTCAAGCGAACCACATATCAAAACGAAGCTCGTAACATGAACTATCTAATCATGGCAATGGTCAAAACCTAAAAGTGAGTTCACGGGTCCTAATGTTAAGAACAAAAACAGTCTAGGGTAAATCGGGCATTACGACGGCTATGTTTACGCGATTACCAAATTTAAACCATTCCAATCAATTCACAATTCAATCCACAATCACCACTACAACCAAACTTCATCCATTCTTTACTACAACAGCCCCAACAACTCAAGATTTCCAATTTATACTACTTCTCAATCATGAACTAAGAGCTTACTTAAGTTCATTAACTAATAACCAAGATTTACAACTCCAAAAACATCATAAAATCAACCAATCTCTAAATACACAATAATCATGCCTCTCATGAACTATATTACACATAATAAGCTCTTAACATTCAATAATAATGCTAGGTTAAGAGATTAGACCTTCCTTGTGAGTAGGAGTAAGTAATGAGCTTGAAACAACCTTGGAAAATCCTTACTAAAGCTTTATCTAAACAAAAACACAAGATCAAAATTTCAAGTTCTTGAAAAACACTATTCACTCTCTTCTTCCATGAATTGTTGGAAGAGATTGTGAAGGAATTGGAAGCTTAGATTCATAGAATATCTATATCTATGTATAAGGAAACTTGGATAATTACCTCATAATTTAACAAAGCTTGGATCTTGATTTTGGATTTTTTTCTCCTTGAAATGGAAGGAAGGCCGAGAGCTTGATGTTCTTGAAAGTGAAAGTCAATTTGTGTTTTGTGTTTTTGATTTGTTTTGGCTTGGTTGCTTTGTTTTTGTTGTTAATTAACCTTTTACCATGGTAAAATTTGTGTGGCTTATAATCAACCAACAATTCCTTCCCATTGTGTCATGCTTATGTCATCCTCTTATGTCATCTTCCCACACTTGTCTTCTTCTTGTTGGTGTGATGACATTATCATCACTAACCTCTTTGATTAACTCCTAATTACTTGGCTAATGATCGCTGATCTGTTATACGGTTCACTTAACTTTCATTTTCGTTTATCGTTTGAGAGATCATACCCGGGATCTTATTAATTGGGTTCCCTTAACCTTTCTCAAAACATTATATTCCTTTTATGATCCTCTCTTATAATCCTTGAATTTAAATCCTTTTTATCCTGTTACCTTATACTCAATTCTTTCGGTATCTGGTGGATTTTCGGGAAAAATCAAAGTGTTCGAATTTGGGTTCTGATGATCTTTACATACACTTATATATCATTTAGAGTACTAATAAGATCTCAGAATAACAATAAAAGAACCCCTACAAAGTGTGGCATGAAAAGTTTTCTTCTTCAGCATAATCAGCAAAATCACTATTTATAAGGGTTACAAAAAGTTCAAAATTTTTGGGGTTATTACATAAGAGATTTATTCAATTTTAGCACTTCATCTCTAACATACAAAGCCTCATCTCTTTCTTTCTAAGTTTGATGGAACAAAACTAACTCTTTTTCTAAATAGTCATTTCTGTTTCTAAGAGCAAGACTTTCAGATGTTAATCTTTCATTTGTTAAAGTCTGATCTCTAAAACTAATGAACATGGTTTTCAGATATAATCTTGGCTCAGAAATATCATCAGTATGAAAAGCAAGAGTTGATTGAGGTACCTTTAATTCAGCAGCATCAGTACTGCTATCAGCATTTACCGTCAAGGCATAGTTCACCTCATCTTCAAAATCTGAAGTGACTGCCCAGTTTTTCTTCTTTGTGATAAGTGCATGTCCTTTATCACCTTTTCCTTTCTTGCAGTCAAGAGAGATGTGGCCTCTTTCACCACAATTGTAGCATTTGACATTTGAGTTGTCTCCTCTGTCAGACTTTCCTCCTTTACCATCAGACTTTCTGAACCCTTTCTTTTCAGAACTTCCACCTTTCCTGGAAAACTTCTTGCCCTTTCTGAATTTCTTGTAGGCTATCTTTGTGATACGCTTCACCATAAGAGCACACATTTGCATCATCTCTGCATCAACATTAACTTCAGATAAATTTTCAGATTCTGAATTATCATCATCAGAATATGATGACTCTGAATCAGACTGTATGATGAGAGCCTTTCCATTGCCCCTCTTTGAGACAAGCACTTTAGGAGATTCCTCCTCAGCTTTAAGGGCAATTGTCTTTGACTTTCTTCCATGCCTTTTGCTCCTTTGATCCATCTCAAGTTCATGAGTCTTGAGCATACCATAAATTTCATCAATAGTAGTTTCAGCAAGGTCATAGTTGTCTCTTATGTTAGTAGACTTCAAATCCCAATTTTCAGGAAGAGCTAAAAGGAATTTTAGATTTGAATCTTCAAGATCATATTCCTTGTCCACCAGTGATAGATCATTCAAGAGTTTGGTAAACCTGTCATATAAATCAGTTAATGACTCATCAGCTTTTGAGTCAAAGTGCTCATACTCTTGAGTGAGTATAGTCTTCCTATTCTTTTTTATTGCATCAGTTCCCTGGCATCTTTTCTCCAAAGCATCCCATATCTCCTTTGCAGTCTTGCATCCAATCACCCTGTTTGACCTGACATTGTCAATTGCACTATGAAGCAGATGCCTTACCCTTGCATCCTTGGCAATAGATGAGATGTCTTCAGTTGTGTACTCACTTTTCTCCTTTGGTATCATCTTTGTTGGTTGATCAGCAACTGCAACAGAAAGCTTGGTCGGCTTATATGGTCCATCATTGATTCTATCAAGGTATTATGGATCTGTGGCTTCCAGAAACATAGCCATCTTTACCTTCCATATAGGATACTCAGATGCTCTCAGTAGAGGAACCCTAATACTCTCATATCGACTGTGAGTTTGATTTTTTTGAGTATCTTGAGTTTTGGTGGGCTTAGGTGGGGTTTATGTTTCTTCATACATGATTGTAAATTGGATCTCACTGTTTGTAAATCAATAGAGAGAATCTGATACCACTTGTTAGATCACACAACACTATAGAAGGGTGTAAGTCATATGTCATAGGCCTATTTGTATATTCGAGGATTCAACTCAACTCAAATAAGAATGTAATAAGTAAATAGTGGATCGACCGTCAGAGAGATCTCGCAAAGTAATATCTGTCAAAGGATTCAGAAACAAGGTTCATCTACAGACTTGAGGAGTTAATTCACTGGAAGAAGTTCAAGAAGTTGATCATGCCTCAGTGATATAAATCAAGATCGTGGATTTAATCAAGTGACAGAGATCTCGTCAGAGTATCATTAATTATAAGGATTTAATCTGAAGAAAATCAAAGTGTCAAAGTCAAGACATGAAGAAACGTCACGGAAGTTAGTCACTCATGAACCAGACAGTACATCGAGTGTCAACATTGAAGTGGTGGAATTGATTCATAATTTCAATGATTTTCAGAAGATATTCAGAAGATTGGTTGCTGCTCAGGATTAGTATTAATTCTCTATTAATTAATTAAGTCATATAATTTTAATTAAGAAAATAAATTATATCTATAAAGATTAATTTATTGATTAATTAAATTAATTGATTAATTAATTCTGAATTAATATTTATAATTTTCAGAATTTTTAATTGGTTAAAATCTGTTTTAATTCCAAAAAGACAACTGATTGTATTAGTATGACAATCGGTATGACAATCAATAGTCATACCGAAAGTCATGCTAATTCAGTTGATTGTCTTACCAGAATTATTATTAGATTAAAATCACTTATTAATTCAGCAAAAATAATCTGCTTGAACTACTATGACAATCGGTATGACAATTGATTGTCATACCGAAAGTCTTGCTAGTTCATTCTGATTGTCTTGCTAGTTCTAAGGATAGTCCTACCGATTGTCTTGCTGAGCTCAGAATTGTCTTGCCAGGTCAATTCTATTCTGTTGATTAAAAAGAAGCAGACAAGCAGCAGTTCACTACAACTCAATCATTCAATACACAAGTCAAAAAAAACAAGAACACAGCAGCCGCAGCAAATATTTCATTTTTCATCTGCTTATTTCAAAGATCAATTTATAGATTGCAAAGTTAAATCCAATCAACTAGAAATCTTTATCTTGTTCTTGTGTAACAATCTAGCGGATCAAAATCCCTAGAACTTAATCTCAAATCGCGTTTAGCATTTGATTCTAATTATTGCAAAAATAGAAAAAGTTCATGTCGAATTTATTCTAGATTTGTGATAATTGATTTGAGATTAATACCTTGTAATCGATACAGTTGTTGTAACACCTTTCAAGTTTAATAATATTTTTATTTAACTTGAATTTTGTTTCACATTTTTTATTCCGCATTTATTCGATTATTCGGTATTGTTTGTATTCAACCCCCCTTCTATAAACACATTGGGACCTAACAATTGGTATCAGAGCCTTCTGATTAACGAACAAATCAAGATCCTAGACTTTTGTGATTTTTCAACTCCTTGAATTTTTATTTATTCAAAAAATCATAATGACTTCACATAAAGTTGGAACCGTTAAAATCCCACAATTTGATAAAGAGAATTATATCATGTGGAAGAAGAAGATGCTATTATTTTTACAAGTTGCAAATCCCAAATATTCAAACTTGTTAAAGAAGGGTATAAAAACTCCGATGGTTATTGAACCGGAGGTAATAATAGATGGTGTGGTGACTACTAAAGCTAGAACCTATCCAAAAGAGCCCGAAGATTTTACTCCTGCTGAGAAGGAAGAAGCCTCCTTGGATGCCAGCCTTCAATTAATATTAATTGATTCCCTTGATCCCTTGATGAACAGACATGTGATGAACTGTAAAAATTCTAAACACATGTGGGAAACTATTGAGGTAATTAATGAAGGCACAGAGGAAGTTAGGGAGAACAAGTTGGAAATCCTAACCTCTGAATATGAACATTTCAAATCAAATCCAGGAGAAGGAATTACTGAAGTGTTTGAGAGGTACAATGCGTTGATCAACAACCTGAACATCAATGGAAAGTATTATTCAATCAGGGAGGTCAACAAAAAGTTCCTTTTAACACTTCCAGCTCATCTTGAACATAGAATCACTGCCATTAGAGAAGCTAGAGATCTGAGTGAGATTTCTTTGGACATGCTCTATGGAGTGTTAAAAACCTATGAGTTGGAGCAGATTCAACAGAAGGAAGTCTACGGGAAGGATAGAATGGTCAGCACATCTAATGCACTTGTGGCTGAAGATCAACAACAACAACAATCTCAACAGTTAGAAAGAATGGTACAGTTTTCCAAGGGTGAGGAAAATGAGTTAGTAGCAGAATATGATCCTCCTACTACAAATCAATCAAGTGATGATTTTTATTCCTTGGAAGAGCTGGAGCAATTGGAAGACGAGTCAATGGCCCAAATTGTCAAGAGATTCTCCCATGTCAGATTCAAGAGGAATCCCAAGCTTAAGTACAAGTCCAACTACAACAAATTCCAGAAAGGTGGATCTTCATCCTCTAACACCAGCAGTGGTGGATACAAAACAGGGATGGTTGATCGGAGCACCATTAGATGCTATAACTGCAATGAGTTGGGACACTTTGCCACAGAATGTAGGAAGCCAAAGCAAGTAAGAAAGAACTCTGAAAGGGCTTATCTGGCAAAGGGAAGAAGCTGGGATGATACTGACAGTGAAGATGAAGATGAAGGAAATCTTGCTCTTATGGCTATTGATGGAAAAGCTGCATCGTCAAGAATAGAGGTAAAACTTTCTGATGCTGAAATGGTTTATCATCTAAGAGGTAACTTAGATTGTGCACGTCGTGATAATGAACTGTAAAGTTTACATATCACAGACCTTGAGAAAGAGGTCAATGAATTAAGGCTTGTGCACATTAATCAAGACAAATTAAAAGAACAAGTATCTTTTCTAGAGAATAGAGTTGACTGTTATAGAAAACTCGAAACTATTCTCAAAGACAAGATCACCGGTCTTGAGACTAAGGTTAGAGCCTACTTCAATTCTTGTTCGAAGGCTAAAGAGTTCTACAGTAAGCAATCTGTTAATCAAACATCTGGAATAGGTTATGATTACAATGTTGCTATTGGAGAATTAGGCATAAACTCCCCTCCTCGTGTCTGTGCTAAAGGGAGGGAAGTACCACATGTGCTGAAGGGTGTTGATGAACCCCTCTATAAACCATCAATTGCTGAACCATTTGATGCGACCTCTTCTGTTATTCAAGAAGAAATACGTGCTGAAGATCTTGCTAATGAGAAGGTTGTTTCCAAGTCAAGTGTGTCGAAAGTTCCAGTCAAAGTTGTGAAAGCAACTGAGACTAACTCAGACACACATGAGTTGGATAACAAAAATGCCATGTCTGCCATGCATAAATTTCCTACTATTAATCACTCTCATAAAGCATATGGTGTTTCTAATTGTATGTCTTGTGCTTTTAATATGATGTATGCTTATTTTAATGGTAAGCATGTTTCTAATGATAAGACTACTCCTCGTCAGCATGTGAATAACAAGAAGCATGATAGGTCTAAGACTGCTAGTCCTTCTAAGGCTAGAAAGGAGACATTTGTGCCTAAGCTTAAACAGAAATTTGTTAAAGCTGTTTACAAGGTCAAATGTTCAGTCATTGAGAAAGTTGAGACCATTAAGATTAAAAATGTTGTTTTTCCTGACAAAGGACAATTCTACAAGTATGCCGGGCCCAACCAAGTTTGGGTTCCGAAGAAGGGTTAATCCATTTGTGTTGCAGGGCATTAAAACAGGTGAAACCGGAAGTGTGGACTCTTGACAATGGATCATCAAGACATATGACCGGAGATAGAGCCCTGCTATCAAATGTGGATTGAGAAAGCTGGCCCCTGGTTACCTTTGGAGATAACAACAAAGGTTTATCTGAGGGATATGGCTGTTTGCAAGCTTGATATGTTATCAGTGAAATTTTGAATAGTGTGCTAGGTTATTATTAGGAAGCAGTATCTAACATATAGCACCAGTGACGAGACTTGAGAATATTACGACATATTAGGCACCTGATGCACATTACACTTGGAATTGGACTCTAGTAAGATGTGTACAAGTGTACTCCTGGTTGGTGAGTCAAAAGAGGAAGTTAATGCACCTCAGTTCATGGACTTTATGCAATCTCTTCTTCACAATCTCACTTCAGGTTGGTATGAACTAGTGTACTGCTCAAGTAATCGTCATATTTATAACTCTCTTATCATTAGGCACAATCATATTATTTTATATGTGCAGTGATATATTGGTTATGCAACATAACAATTAGTATCTAAAGTACTTGACAAGTATCGGTCAATGATATGTTGTTAACATTATGTTGCAGATATTTGTAAGCTTTTGACATGAATGAGAATTACTTAGACTTTACCCTAAGTGATCAATGTTTTATCAAAAACTCATTCATATTGAAAAACAAAATCAAACTTCTTTCTACATTAGTGATTTCTTATTTCATGTAAAACCTTTTGAAATCACTATTGTAAATCATTTTCTCTCTATCACCATATGTTCTGTGTTACAGGTTCAGTCTTCAATGACTTTCTTTCATTGACAGTCATGAGGTTGAAAACCCACAACATCTATCCCAGACTGTAAAGACAAACACAGAAACAGAACCAACCAACACTCTCTTACCACTAAATATAGTATGAATGAGCGTGAGGGAGATAGTGCCTTAGTGCACCACATAAGGAAGGTTCTGTAGTCAACACAGTAGCTCTGTCTCCTACATAGATGAGTAGTATTTAAACCGAGACAACTGCTAGCCCCCATACATCTTCTCAAAAAGATGTAATGGCTGAAAAGGCACAAAAACAGTTACTAGATTCATTCTCTCAACAGGATGCGTCTATTGAAATTTGCCTGTCGGCCAAGGTATCCGATGTAGTGTCACCACTTCAAACATAACAATTCTTGATGCACAAGGAGAGGTTACACACACAAAGGATGAGTTGACGGAAACAAGAGTTGCGACCATTTTAAGGCCAGATTAGATTGTTCAAGGTTCGTTAGTGGACCAATTGCCTTTACAGGTGTTAGGAGAGGATACTGATCCAAAAGCCATATGTCAGTGGTCAGTGTCTACCTCCCCAGGCTTAAATCCCCTGGATGCATCTGCGGATAGTGGATCTGACATAGGCGCAGATCGGCAACTTGTTGACAATGATTCAGATATTACCTGATAAGTCACAAGGAAATGTCTTCACAGACATTAGAAGGGAACTTTGATCCTTATGCTAAATTTGTTGGATCATTGTTTACCTTCCCAGAATTCAAATCTGGAACCCTAAAAGGGAAACTTGCAACTTGTAAATTATGACTCAGATTCATCTGACGAGTTTAACAAGGATGGGGATTTGTGAACTCCCACTGCACCACCTGTGACCTCCTTAAGGATGGCTAAGGTGATTTTCCTTGCAGGTACAGCTGGAGTATGGAGCTATGAGAGAAGAGTGATACACTTGTGAGAATGAGTGTAAACACGAGTGGAGAGAAGAGTGAAACACATGTGAGGTACACTAAAACACAATCACACACTCACAGTGAGGAAGAAAGAAAAACTACTTGTTATTTCTTTTCCAACCAAGTGAAATATGAGAACTCCTTCAGACGACGGCATACATTCCTTCTTTAAGGGGGAGATAAAAGCTTAAGTAATAGTTTGGAGGATTCCTCAACTAAGGGGGAGAAATAGCAGGGAGTAAGAAAAAGATCAAACATGTACACTACACCACACCATTGTAGTTTGTAACTACGGATCCTATTGTACGGGATAGGTGGTAAACACAAGGTGATTTTCTGATAAGGGAAGAAGCTGTTAAGGGAGTACCATTGGTTTTTATCTGCGGATCCTATTGTACGGGAGAGGTGGTAAACGAAGGTGATCTTCTTTAATCAGTTGATTCTCATAGGGGGAGAAGCAAGAGATATGGGCTTCTCAACAGGAAATGTGGTTGTACAAATGAAGATGGAACTACTTGAAGATATGTTCAGTCTAGAGGAACATCTACTTGGAATCTGGAAAATGTTAAATCTAGTCCAGAACTTTTCTACTATTTACTTTGCATTTCTGTTTATATCTTTTTCTTATTTGTTAGTTGAGTTATCCTCTAGGTATTTGTGTGTTATTGTCTAACAAACAAATAGGGGGAGATTGTAAGTCATATGTCATAGGCCTATTTGTATATTCGAGGATTCAACTCAACTCAAATAAGAATGTAATAAGTAAATAGTGGATCGACCGTCAGAGAGATCTCGCAAAGTAATATCTGTCAAAGGATTCAGAAATAAGGTTCATCTACAGACTTGAGGAGTTAATTCACTGGAAGAAGTTCAAGAAGTTGATCATGCCTCAGTGATATAAATCAAGATCGTGGATTTAATCAAGTGACAGAGATCTCGTCAGAGTATCATTAATTACAAGGATTTAATCTGAAGAAAATCAAAGTGTCAAAGTCAAGACATGAAGAAACGTCACGGAAGTTAGTCACTCATGAACCAGACAGTACATCGAGTGTCAACATTGAAGTGGTGGAATTGATTCATAATTTCAATGATTTTCAGAAGATATTCAGAAGATTGGTTGCTGCTCAGGATTAGTATTAATTCTCTATTAATTAATTAAGTCATATAATTTAATTAAGAAAATAAATTATATCTGTAAAGATTAATTTATTGATTAATTAAATTAATTGATTAATTAATTCTGAATTAATATTTAGAATTTTCAGAATTTTTAATTGGTTAAAATCTGTTTTAATTCCAAAAAGACAACTGATTGTATTAGTATGACAATCGGTATGACAATCAATAGTCATACCGAAAGTCATGCTAATTCAGTTGATTGTCTTACCAGAATTATTATTAGATTAAAATCACTTATTAATTCAGCAAAAACAATCTGCTTGAACTACTATGACAATCGGTATGATAATTGATTGTCATACCGAAAGTCTTGCTAGTTCATTCTGATTGTCTTGCTAGTTCTAAGGATACTCCTACCGATTGTCTTGCTGAGCTCAGGATTGTCTTGCCAGGTCAATTCTATTCTGTTGATTAAAAAGAAGTAGACAAGCAGCAGTTCACTACAACTCAATCATTCAATACACAAGTCAAAAAAAACAAGAACACAGCAGCCGCAGCAAATATTTCATTTTTCATCTGCTTATTTCAAAGATCAATTTCTAGATTGCAAAGTTAAATCCAATCAACTAGAAATCTTTATCTTGTTCTTGTGTAACAAACTAGCGGATCAAAATCCCTAGAAATTAATCTCAAATCGCGCTTAGCATTTGATTCTAATTATTGCAAAAATAGAAAAAGTTCATGTCGAATTTATTCTAGATTTGTGATAATTGATTTGAGATTAATACCTTGTAATCGATACAGTTGTTGTAACACCTTTCAAGTTTAATAATATTTTTATTTAACTTGAATTTTGTTTCACATTTTTTATTCCGTATTTATTCGATTATTCGGTACTGTTTGTATTCAACCCCCCCCTTCTACAAACACATTGGGACCTAACAAAGGGGGTTGAATATAGTGTTTATACAATTAAATTGATTTCGAACACAAGTATGTAACAGTAATAAAGTATATTAAATATAATAAACTATGTTACAATAGAACAGTTGTTCTCTCTCTGTGATGAACAATATCACTAAGAGCTGCTAGGATACAATGTATAATCTTCCTCGTGAATGATAACACCTATAGTGTAAACTCTAAGCTGTGTTTATATATTACACAGTTACAAGATATCTTCTAATTGATATGGAATATAATTATGTCTCCTAAAATATATCAATCAGATATTATCTTCTACAAGTCTTCTAGTCTTTTAACTCTCCATGCATATCTTCTATTGTTTTAGTCATGATCCTTTCCTGTAATCAACTGCTTTCCTTATCTAAAGTATCCGCACTTAAGTCCTGATATAAATCCTGACGACCTTAAGATCTGATATAAGTTCTGACTTTAGTAAGTTCTGATTTCCAGTAAGTCCTGATATTAAGTTCTAAAACTAAACACAACAGATTAGACATGATATCTCAAATATATCTAACAATATATATGGTGGATACATTCTAATCCACCAGAAAGTTTTAAAGCCTTGAGTTTTATTACTTAGTGTGTTGATTTCAATTATTTTTATATTTCGCACTTTAGCAAATCAAACACTATATATATATTTAGTTAGAACATTTTAAAATCAAGAAAAGGAGCCTTAATTACATTAAACCTCCCTTCTGTAATTCTTGTTGTATTGTTAGGGAATAATAATTGGTATCAGAGCAAGCTCTTGGAGAACAAAGAGTATAAAGATCACGAAAAACAACAAGATGAACAAAAAGGATGTTGGAGGTAAAATTCCACTTATGGACAAAGATAATTATCACCACTGGAAGGTGAAGATGCACCTACGTCTTCTTTTCCAAGATGAGGCCTATGTGGACTACATAGAGAGAGGTCCTCATGTACCAATGAGAGCTGCAACTGGAAATGAGCCATCTGTTCCAAAACCTAGGCATGAATGGTCAGACCCTGATATTGAGCAAGTCAGGAAAGATAAAAAGGCCATGAATATACTCCCTCCGTCCCTTTCGATTGTTTACATTTTTGAGAGAATGTCTGACACGCATTTTAAGGTGCATATAAAGTATAGTGCTGTAACTTTTTTTACAAATTTATTTTTCTGAATAAAAGTTGAATGTTTTAATTTTTATTCAGAAAAACAAAATTGTAAAAAAAGTTACAGAACTATACTTTATATGCACCTTAAAATGCGTGTCGGAGACCCTCTAAAAAATGTAAACAATTGAAAGGGACGGAGGGAGTATTGTTCAATGGAGTTGATGGTGATATGTTTGATAACATCATTAATTTTAAAACAACCAAAGAGGTTTGGGACACAATACAAATTATATGTGATGGTACTGAGCAAGTAAGGGATAACAAGATGCAACTACTAATTCAGTAATATGAGCATTTTTACTGTGAAGAAAGCGAGTCTCTCACTGATATATTTAGTAGACTTCAAAAGCTACTAAATGCTTTTAAGTTGCATGGAAGAGTCTATCAAACAAAAGACTCTAACCTCAAGTTTCTTAGATCTCTTCCAAAGGAGTGGAAGCCAATAACAGTCTCATTGAGAAATTTACAGGATTACAAGGAGTTCACCTTGGAGAGACTGTATGGCATCCTAAAAACCTATAAGCTTGAAATAGAGCAAGATGAAAGGATGGAGAAAAGAAGGAAGAAAGGAGGGTCCATAGCACTTGTTGCTGAGTTAGAGAAGGAAAAGGAGATGAAGGTGGAAGATGTTGAGTCTACATCAAAGGTCTGTGAAAGCAAGGGTAAAGGGCTGGTAGCTGAAAATGAAAATCAATTCATACAAAATGACATGGATGACATTGATGAACCTCTAGCATTCTTATCTAGAATATTTTTTAAGCTCAAATTCAAGAAGAATTTTGGAGCAGCTAATCCAAACAGAAACATGGATTGGATGACTGGGCTTTCATCCCAGAAGAGAATGACTAGGCTGCAAATGGATTGGATGAAGATGAAGAAACAAGCTATGTCAATCTAGCCCTAATGGCCAATTCTGATGAAATAGAAACAAGTTCTTCAAGCAATCAGGTAATCACCACTAACCTAGCACATTTATCCAAAGCTGAGTGTAATGATGCAATAAATGACATGTCCAGAGAATTATATCACCTACGTGTTACACTTAAGTCCCTCACTAAGGAAAATACTAAAATTAAAGAAAATAATTTGTTTTTAAGTGAGAGGAATAATGTGCTAGAGTCTTAGTTTATTAAATTTGAAAAATTGAGAATTTAGTGTAAGATTGCTAAGGATGAATTAACTGAGTCCTTGAAGAAAGAAGAGATTTTAAAGAAGCAGCTTGAACGAGTACAAGAAGTGATTAAGGTATGGAAATCATCTAGAGATGTTCTTGCTCAAATCACCAAAGTTCAAGGTATTGAGTCCTTCTTTGATGCATCCTGGAAGAAGAGTAAAGAGAAGCATGAGTCCAATTTGGTTGAAGGATTGTTGACAGATGTGAACTCGACGGATGATGAAAATTATCCGTCAGATAATCAAAAGGATTATCAGTCGAGTGACAAGGAGCCACATCCATCGGCTGAGTAAACCTAGTAAAGCTAAGCTAGCTAAGTTGAATGAGAAATATGGATCAGTTTCTAAGAACTTTATTCCAGGAGAATCAAGTCAAGCCAGAAAAGAAAAGAAAGTAAATGTTTATCATCTGTCCATCAAGCATTTGAATGATAGATTAGAAAAGATTGAGGTTAAATCAGAAGATAAAAAGAAAAAAAAATAGAAATTAATAAACATAACAACTACACAACTGATAAATATGCACCAAAAAAAATATGTGTTAAATGTGGTAGTGTTAATTATTTGTCTGTTAATTGCAAACTTGCTATGCCAACTCCCATGTATGTACCATCTTCTTTTCCTAACATGCCTACCATGCCTATTAATGCTATGTGTACTCAGAATATGAATGCACAATTTGCTAATATGCCATTTGCACCTAATCTTTATTATGCTGCATTTAGTATGCCTCAAATGTCATTTAGTATGCCTTACTGGAATAACATGTTTCCAAATAACATGCCTTTTCATGTAAACCAAAATGTGCATGAGAATTCTGTTTTAATGACTGGTCTCAAAGGTTCAACTCAAATGACTAAAGATGAATCAGAAATTCCCAAGTCAAATGAGATCAAACCTAAGAAACCAAAGAAGAAAGCTAACAAGGCAGGACCCAAGGAAACTTGGGTACCAAAATTAACTTGATTTGATTTTGATGTGTGTAGGGAAATAGACATAATCTTTGGTATCTGGATAGTGGTTCCTCAAGGCACATAACTGGAGATTATAACCTGCTTACTGAGTTCAAGGAAAGAGCTGGCACAAGTATTACTTTTGGAGATGACATCAAAGGTTATACTCTGGGATATGGCTTGATTTCAAAAGATAATGTCATCATTGAAGAGGTTGCCCTAGTGGATGGTCTCAAGCATAATTTATTGAGTATTAGACAGCTTTGTGATAAGGGCAACTCAGTTACTTTCAATTTAGAAGCCTGTGTTTTGACAAATGCAGAATGCAGAATCTGTGCTTGTCTTCTCAGTAAAGCAAGTCAAGATGAAAGTTGGATATGGCACAAGAAACTGTCCCATCTAAACTTCAAGACCATTAATGAGCTTGTCAAGAAAGAATTGGTTAGAGGTATTCCTCAAGTGGAGTTTACTAAGGATGGATTGTGTGATGCCTGCCAGAAAGGAAAGCAGATCAAAGCATCATTTAGAAAGAAACTTGATTCAATAATTGAAGAACCTTTGCAATTGTTGCACATCGATTTGTTTGGACCAGTCAATGTTTTGTCAATCTCAAGAAAAAGATTTTGCCTAGTAATTGTGGATGATTTCTCAAAGTTCTCTTGGACATATATTCTAAAGTCTAAGATAAAGCTAGTGAAATCATCATCAATCACATAAGGCAAGTCAACAATCATCCTGACTTTAAATTAAGAAGAATCAGGAGTGACAATGGAAATGAGTTCAAGAATTCTGTGATGAGATCATTTTGTGAAGAGAATGGGATTATGCATGAATTTTCTGCAGCAAAAACTCCAAAACAAAATGGAGTAGTGGAAAGGAAAAACAGATCTCTAATTGAAGCTACAAGGACAATGCTTGAAGAATCAAAGTTACCAATATATTTTTGGGCTGAAGCTGTGAATAATGCCTGCTACACTCAGAATATATCTTTGGTTAATCAAGCAAAGTGCATGACACCTTACTAATTGTTCAAGAATAGAAAGCCAACTCTAAATTTTCTTCATGTCTTTGGATGTAAATGTTACATCTTAAGGAATTAAACTGATCAACATGGAAAGTTTGATGCTAAAGCAGATGAAGGAATCTTTGTTGGATATGCTGTTGGAAAAGCATATAGAGTCTAGAATCTAAGAACCAACATTGTTATGGAATCCATATATGTTGTGTTTGATGATAAAAATATTGAAGGACTGCAAGATGGAGATTTCCATAAAAGCCTCAAGTTTGATAATGTGGAGATGGTTAGTGATGATAATGATGATGAAAGTCATCAAGAGACATTGGCTATGGATAATGCAGAAAAATCTACAACTAATGAAGCACATAATTCAACATCTGTCGAGTTACAAAATGCTTCATCCGTCAGTAGACAATCTGCCTCATCCGTCGGGAGACAATTAGCTTCATCCGTCGAGATACAAAGTGCATCATCTATCGGAACAATGAGAGAAGCTGAGAGTCAGAATAGATCACCTACAGATAGTACCCCTTTCTCAAATCAAAGATTCACAAACTCAGGGGGAGTTTCTCATAATCAAAATTCAGTCACACATCAAGATAATAATGAGACCTCTTAACCTAGAGCTAATCTACCTCAACAAAGAAAATGGACTAGAGATCACCCTTTTGAGCTCATCATTGGTGATGCATCTTCTAGAGTTCAAAGAAGGAAAATAACTCAAGAAGAATGTCTATATAGCAGCTTTCTTTCCAAGGAAGAACCAAAGAAGGTAGAAGAAGCTTTGTTGGATCCTGATTGGATTTTAGCTATGCAAGATGAGCTAAACCAATTTGAAAGGAAAAAGGTATGGGAGCTGGTACCCAAACCTAAAGGAAAGAATCCAATTGACACCAAGTGGGTATTCAGAAACAAGATGAATGAAAATGGTATAGTGGTCAGGATCAAAACTAGATTGGTTGCTAAGGGCTACTGTCAACAAGAAGGAATAGATTTTGATGAAACTTTTGCTCCTGTTGCAAGACTTGAAGCCATCAGAATTTTCTTAGCCTATGCAGCTCATGCCAATTTCAAGGTCTATCAAATGGATGTTAAAAGTGCCTTTCTGAATGGAGATTTGGAGGAGGAAGTCTATGTCAGTCAGCCTCCTGGTTTTGAAGATCCAAATTTTCCAAATTATGTCTACTATCTTTCGAAAGCACTTTATGAATTGAAGCAAGTACCTAGAGCCTGGTATGACACTTTATCAAAGTTTCTTTTGGAAAATCACTTCATAAGAGGTACTGTTGATAAAACTTTATTCTTTAGAAATGTTATTGACTCTAGTATACTTGTTCAAATTTATGTAGATAATATTATATTTGGCTCTACAGATGAAAAACTTTGTAAAACGTTTTCCAAACTGATGCAAAGTAAGTATGAAATGAGCATGATGGGAAAACTAACTTACTTTCTTGGTTTACAAGTTAAGCAAGTTAGTGATGAAATATTCATTAGTCAAACCAAATATATTTATGATCTCTTAAAGACGTTTGATCTAATGGATTGCACATCTGCAAAAACTCCCATGGCCACTGCAACTAAACTTGAATTAAACACTACTGAAAAGTCTGTGGATATTTCAAGATATAGGGGTATGGTTGGCTCACTTCTGTACTTAACAGTTAGTAGACCAGATATAATGTTTGCTACCTGTCTTTGTGCTAGATTTCAGGCTGATCCTAGAGAATCTCACTTTGTAGCTATTAAGAGAATTTTCAGATATCTCAAGGGAACACCAAAACTTGGCATTTGGTACCCTAGAGACTCGGGTTTTGATCTAACTCGCTATTCAGATGCAGATTATGCAGGTTATAAAATAAATAGAAAAAGTACAACAGGAACCTGTCAATTTTTAGGGAACAAGCTAGTGTCCTGGTTCAGTAAAAAGCAAAATCCAGTTTCTACCTCTACAGATGAAGCTGAATATATTGTTGCTGGTAGTTGCTGTGCACAGATTTTATGGATGAAAACCCCACTGTTGGACTATGGTTTACAAGTGGAAAGAATTCTTATTTTCTGTGATAACACAAGTGCAATTGCCATCACTGAAAATCCAGTTCAGCATTCAAGAACAAAACACATAGACATCAAGTACCACTTCATTAGGGAACATGTGATGAATGGTACTGTGAAACTTCATTTTGTTCCAAGTGAAAAGCAGCTTGCAGATATCTTTACCAAGCCAGTTGATGAATCCACCTTTTCTAGGTTGGTAAGTGAGTTAGGTATGCTCAATTATTCTTTAATCATTTCAGATATTTTCTTGCAAGTTATGATGCAACCAAAAACTTAATTGATTTTTCTGATTAGATGAAATTTTGGCAATTATCCATCGAGTTTGATCATCCGTCTGAATAGAATTTCTTAATAAAAATCAATTACTTTTCTGGATTATTTTATATCCAATGGATAATTGTTTCACTCTCATCCGTCGAATTGTCTAAATCTTAGCTGTTGGAACTCTGAACAATATCCATCGGATATACTTACAGTCTGTAAGTATAACACAACGGATAATTGACAGAATTTTGACAGTTTATTTTTTTAAACGGCTGGGCTAATTTGATTGGTTAATTTATTTCACTTTATTTTGACATTTTATTTCTGAGACGGTATAAAAGCAAAATTCATTTTCATTCTTTTCTTTCATCATTCTCAAATCAATTGCTTTAACTCTCTTCTTCTCAAAAGCAAATACTCTCTCTCTCTGCAAATTTCTCTACTTTAAAAATGGCACCAGTAGTCAAAATCATGTCTCAGACTGGATTCATCTATGAAAAGAACAACTTTGCAGCTCTCGTGAACAAGGAAATTCCAGCATCTGAAGACTTTCACAAAATGATGGATTTTGTGAAAAATTGCAAACTCAATTATGCTATGTTGGAATCACCCACAATCTACTGTGAAGTTGTGGAGGAGATGTGGACAACTGATGTGTATCAGTCTTCAGAAAAAACCATCACTCTCACCATCAAAAGTAAGGAGCATTGTATTAATAGTGACATTATCAAAACATGCTTTAAAATTCCAGATAACACTACTACTGTTCCACACACAGATGCTAATTTAGTTACCATGCTTAATTCTATTGGCTATGCTCTCCCTACCTCTAAGTTAAGTGAGATTAGGAGGCTGGGTCTCAGAAAAGAGTGGAGTTATTTGTGTGATGTAGTTACCAAAGTGTTTTCTGGTAAAGTGAGTAATTTTGATTCTATTAATATTGTCATGCTTAACATGCTTTATATGCTAGTTACTGATAAGTACTTTAATTTTAGTGACATGATCATGTTTGAGTTAGGTTATAAGTTAGGGGAAGTTAATAAGAGAGGTAAAAGTGTCTATTATGATAGATTCTTTATGATGCTTGCTAACCATCTTATTGAGAATATTGCTATTGAGAATCCAACCAACAAACTGAATTGTTGGGTTCAAGAAAGGAGAATCATTGCAGATCTCAACAGAGCAATTCACCACAAAGAGGTGCCCCTCTTTTACTTTCCAATCATGGAGGGCCCTCAGGTAAGTGAGGTAAAGACCACTGTTCTACTCTTCCAACCTCATAAATTTCTTTGCCTTTAAGTGTAGCTATGGCATATGTGTCGATGACCCAACAAATGCCTACCCAAGATACCAACATAAACTCTTCAAAATCCAAAACAAAGAAAGTCCCCTCTGGTTTCTCTCAAAAGAAACTAGTTGCAAAATCTACCAAACCTAAAGAGGGGAGTGTGCAGGGTAATGAGTTGGGTGAGGGACAGGGTGAAAATTAAAGAAACCCTAAGGATAAGGTTGGAGAGGTGAGTGCACCCAAGCCTAGCCACACCACAGTTTCTCAACAAACTGTGGTGATTAATAAGGAAATTAGCACAACTCTAGTTTCATCCTCCCATAAGGATGTCACTATTGAAACAAGCTCCCAACCAGGAGCACAGGCCAAGAGGGCAAGGGACACAAGTTCACCTCAAACCTATGCCAGAAAGAAAAGATCTAAAACCCTTGGGGATGCACAAGGAACACACACAGTGCAAACTGGAGCAAAAGACTAAGTCACTGCACCATCTCAAATTCAGCTTGATGTGGCTCTAATAAATGTGGAGTCACAGCCAAAATCTTTAGTGATAGAAGCACCCCAAACACCAAACTCTCCCATAATTTCTCTGGATGTGGATATGACAAACACATCAATTCCTGATTCCCCTTCTTTAACTCTGTTGGGGAAGCCAAAATTTGGTGCAAGTGAGCATCATCTTTTGGATAATTTGTTGGCTCATTTGTCAATTCTTTCAGGATCTATTGAGACTTCTGTGCCCAAATTTTCATCAATCTGCATAGAGTCTAGAATAGTCTCCACTCCAAACTCACTCATTTCTTCTATCCCGGTGGATATTGTTCATCCGTCGGCTAGTGATTGTATCCCGGCGGATGTGCCTAACAGCAGTCATCCGTGGGCTAGACTAACCACTATCCTGTCTACACACTGAAAATTCAACAATTGTGATAAGTGTAGACGAGTTAGTAGTTGTACAATTACTCTTAGAACTGAGGGAAGGGAGTGAAATGAGTGAGAGGCTGGGTTGCTCCCAGGAAAAAGGAAAGGAAAAGAGAGAAAACATGCAGGCTATTTCTTCCAGCCTGGAAAAAGAGAGTGAGAGGAGTCACACCTTAGATGGTGAAGGTGAGGGTGTGAGGGTGGGAAGCCAAGGGGAGCCCTTGATGCAAAAACAAAGAGAAATTGAGAGAAAAGCAGGTACATCTGAAAGGGAAGAGCCCATTGTAAGTGAGTTAATGGATGTCAATGAGACTGACAAGAGACAGCTAATTCAGCAAGAATATCAAGCTGTTTTAGACTCTATCTCTTTTGCAGCTGAGGCATTTACTCACCTTGTGTCAGCATATCAAGTTCTAGATGAATAGGACAATGTGGCCGTAGAAAAGATGCTTAAATTGGTACACACAACTTAATCAATGCAAAGAGCAAAGGATTTCATCACAGCCATGCCACCTAGAGCTGGTAATGATGTTGACTATGGTACTGGTGAGTCTAAAGATTCTTTGGAGATGATGGTGAAGAGTTCATGGACATAGGGGGAGAAGCAGGCCCTAGCTCTAGATCAAGCATTCCTCCTTGGGTGTTCTCTCAAGAGTGTGATAAGCAACATCTCAAAACAACTCTTTTTCACATCATCCAACAGACACACAATGATCTTCAAGCCACTACCAATGCTAGCACCAAGAAGCTTCTACAGGCACATCTCAACTCCCTGCAACTCTATCAAATCCAAGCTCTTCAACATACCCAAGATGTCAATTCAATCAAGACAGAGATTGACCAAGTCAAAAAGAGTGTCTTAGAAAGATTGGATGCTACATTTCCAAATACTACAATGTTGGACATCAATAGACAGTTGAGGAGAAATTCTAATCTTACAACCAAAATAGACTCTTTGGACACTAGACTGCAAGCAGTGGAAGCCTCTCTAACAACTATTCATCTTCATCAAGCACAGAAAACTCAGTTGCTGCAAAAGCTGGTGGCTGCACAAACTTCTACCTCCACTCTACTTGATGATAACAAAAAGGGGGAGAAAAAATCGGAATCAACAATCCAAGTCAATCAAGCAGAGCCAACCAATGAGGGGAGCATGTGGTAAATGTTCAAATCAGTCAAGTAATTATTCCAGAAATTACTCTGCCAAAGCTACCAGTATTGGACAACATTGATCTTATTCAAATAGCAACTGCTAAACTTGATTCAAAGACAAATCCAAAGATGCTTGGTGTTGCAGCTGTTGAGAAGGAACTAGATGAAAAATGGAAGAAGATTGATGCAGATATTCAGAAGAAATTTGGTCAGCTACAGAAACCCGACAAGACTTTTCATCATCATTCTCAAGTCAAACATATCTCAGTGCATGAAATGAGTCTAGGCAACTTGGAAAAAGGCCAAACTTCATGCATCAAATCTCCAAAAGCTAATATGATTTTGAAGCCTAAAAGGAACTATTCATAGCTCTCATACAAAAATCCTGTGGATTTTATGTTTGGGACACCTAGGCCAGATGAAAAGAAGCTGTTGGCAAGGTCAATTACATTTTATGAAGATCCATCTGATTCAGTTCAAAAGAAGAGAATTACCAAAATCTACAGAAATGGTAAGGAAATCTATGTGGTGGCTGGACACCCTCTGTTTGTAGAAGCTAAGAAGGAAGAAAAAGAAAGGATCAAGCAAGAAAAGAAGCAGGCTGCTCTAGATGCTAAAAAGCTCAAACAAAAGAAGAAGCAAGCTGCTATCTTGGCCAAACTTCAAGCTGTGAAGACTGCAATTGAGAATTTTGCACAACCATCTGTGATCTCTGAAGCTCAAGATCAGAAATTGCAAGATGCACCCCAACAGATAAAGAAACCAAGATACAAGCAAAGAATCAAGAGAAAATTGGACTTTAGTGATGAGGAAATGGAAGACTACATTCCCAAACAGTCTACATCTATAACTCAGTCATCCAAGCCATCAGTGGTACAAGAAGAATTTAAGGTAGATCCTACAAAGAACTTTCATGGTGAGCCCATAGTTCCCAAGGATGAGCCAATAAACTGGGAAAGTTTACCAATTCCTGAACTCAACTTACCTATCTGCAACAAGCCAAAGAAAAAAAATACTAGAGCAATCAAGAAAGTCAAGCCTATGAATCTCAGAACCAAGACCCTTACCAACTCTCAACCTACAGTCAACAAGGAAGATCTCTTATACATCTGTGACATCAAGGAGTTTTCTGAAATAAATCTCTACTTGGATGAATTGGAAGAAGTAAGAGGGATTGATGCTCACAGACATCTTCCTGAAAGGCTGGTGTTCAAGTACAAGGGAGGGAAAGAAATCACATGGCCACTTCACATGATTCTTAAGAAAGCTGCTCTATACTGATTAAGATCTTCTCATCCTTCAAGAAGAACTTTGGTTTTAATATAATTACAAAGAAGTTGGTTCTAAAGAAGATAGAAGATCTAAGGAGTGATAAAGCCAAGAATGCACTTCCAAGAACTCTTACAATTCCTTTCACAGGAAAGAAATTACATTTGAGGCCTTATTAGCTGATGGAATTCATGGATGATAAGGGAGTTAGAAGATTCTTCAGAATGGATGACCAATTGAGTATCTCTAGAAATGAGACTCTATTGGAAATGCAAGAAATGTTGGATCTATCTGAAGCTGATAAACTTGAATTCCACAGACAACTTCTGAATCAAATAGAAGAAAACAACAGGAAACTAGGAAAGAAATCCAGACAATCAAAGAAATAGAATCATCTACTCATACTAAAGGAGCACCTTGAAAATGATTGTGAGAACTCTTTGTACACTTCTCTTTGTTCAATTTTCAATAAATATTGTAGCACTTGTCAGTTTTATCTACTACTTTTTTAATCTTTATTTTTAGGGTGTTTTGTTATCATCAAGTTTCTTTTAATTTATGGCTACAATTCCAGTAGACATAAATTGGGGGAGATTGTTAGGAATATGTTGTGAACTTGATGATAAGTCAAATAAAACACCTTAGTAGATTTAACTTAGTGAAGTTTGTAGCTCTCAACGAATGATCTAATATAGTCCCTGAAAGGAATATGTCCTAAGTCCAATCATGTATTAGGATTTAGGAATAACTTTTATGTAATCTGTTTTGATTTCATTGATATTAATAAAGACTTGTTTTGTTTTTATTACGGGCTTTATCTATTTAAGTGTTTAAATAAGATATACCATAGTTTAGAGTAAAGCTTTTTATGGATTATGATGAGATCATAATAGTGAGACCTAAAAAGATGATAACTCTAAACTTAAATAGTTCCTGGTCATAGGATTACTAACTGGTAATTAATAATCCGCAAAGATCGGTACATACTATGTTTGCTTCATTATGAAGGATGTCTGTTCTCATATACATTTGTGTGGTGACACTATAGCTAGTATGTAGGTGCTTATTATAGAATAAGTTCACTGAACATGACTCGCACAGCTGAACAACTGATGGAGTTCACTCACGTGTCAGCAGTTGTTCACATAGTGATAGTTGTACAAGTATCCTTAGACTTGAGGTCATCATAGTCATCTTGTCTACACTGAACTGTGCTTTGGTTTAGTTCTTAGTCTCCAGGGACAATTATTAGGGCTCTTCTGGGTATAGGAATTTGTACACGAAGATAGTGTATGATCAATAAAGGATCTACCCCTTCCAGCGAAGGAAGCGAATGTTCAAGGCTGATCCACTTATGCTAGTTCAGGAATCTCTGGCCAGAGTGAATGAAATTAGAAAGGAGTTTCTAATTTGCATAGAACTACGCATAGTAAATGGTAAGCAAGTGATTGAATTAGATAGGCTTGACACGAGATCCATGCCTTGTATTTAATCGGGACATTGTAGGGTAGAATGAGTTTATTGTACGGTAACTATTCACTGAATAGGTTCTTGGTATTCTAAGCAGTGAATTCATATTATCCGGATAGTTGTGATATGCTGAGAAGTATCCCTCACGATGTAGAATAAATATGATTAATTAATTAATCATATTTAATAAATTAGAGAATTTATATAAATAATGATAAAATAGTTTTATTATTATTTATTTCTACTACCGGCTTAATATTGAACCTACAGGGTCACACCATAAAAGAGAATGATTTAATGATGGAGGAATTAATTAATAATGGCTAAATAATTATTTATTTGTGAAATAAATAATTAATTGGAAAATTTGATAATTGATTAAATGAGATTTAATTGATTATAAATTAATTAAGAAAAGTTCTTAATATTATTAATTAAGGATTTAATTTTTGGGAAATTAAATTAAGAGAGAGAATTATTTCTAAAGTGTTTAGAAAAAGAATTAATGATTAAAAGGTGTTTTAATTATTAATGAGAATAATAAATGAAATAATAATAATAATATTTATGGGAAAATTTCAGCTGAAAATTTTGCCTATAAATACACTATTATAGACCCTAATTTTATTCTAACCCCATCGAAACCCGAAAACCCAAAAAGTTTGGAAAACCCAATTCTCTCCACCTCCTTCCTCCTCCTTAACATCGTTTTCTTGGTGGATACCGGTGGAGTGCTTCACACTTGAGGAGCAACTGTTAAGGATCTCTGATTGTTGTCTCCGAATTATTTTAAAAGGTTAGATTCGATCCCTTGAATTTTAATTCAGGATTTATATGCTTTTATTTGGATTTTATATGTGTAAAAGTGTTTTGCCATGACCCCGCTCCGTTAAAAATCCAACAATGGTATCAGAGCATAGGTTGTATGCATATAGATCTGTGGTAAAAATTTCAGAATTTTATGTGCTTGTATGAATTAATTATGATTTTTACAAGTTATATCATGGATTAATTTTGTCTGATGAGAAATCGTTTCTCAGAATAATTTTGAATGTTGATCTGGATTCTACAAGTGTTGTAGATCGTCTGGGTATTTTTTTCATAATTTTATGATGTATAGATTTTTTATTATGAATTTTTGAAGTTGTTTCAATTAAAATTCGTAATTAAATAATTATATATATATATGAATTGTATGTATGTATATATCTGTCATCTGCATGTTTAGTTATCTGCTATTGAAACTGTGATGCACAGACAGAGGTACAGAGAACAGTCAGGCACGCTGTTCGAGACAGAAAAGCAGGCGGCGGCTGCTAAAAAAAAATATATATATATAGGGGTGTAACGCATTCCGGGAATGCGTTACACACCTGTGGCGCATTCACGGAATGCGTTACACCCTTGTAATGCAGCACCGAAATGCGTTACAGGGCTTGTAACGCGTTCCTGTAATGCGTTACAGCCCGTCTGTTGATTTTAAAATTGATTTTCTGGGAGTTTCGTAACTCCGTTTTAGGCGTGCAATATACCGTTGGATTCGTTTTTTCGAGACGGATCTAATGGAGTGATCAATTTTAGTTTATATAAAAGTTTTGAACTGTTTATATTCCATGAAGTGTTTTAAAGCTGTTTTTGATCGTTTGAATTGATTTTAAATGCTTCATGTGATATATAGAGATGTATAATGCTTAGACTAATGTGCTAGATAATGTAACATGCCTACCTTGATGTTTATTCATGTTGATATATGTGATATATTCTTAGTTTATCATGCGATGATAGATTTAGGTGAACTTAATTAAACATAAGGCCTTTGTTAGGCAACCTAGTATAGTGAAATTGTTTCATAACCTTAAGAACAATATTATGAATACAATCATGAGATTCTTGTGTTTTTGAAACATGTAATTGAATATGAATTTTCAATATGAGAGAAAGGATGATTCTGTCAACAACAGATTTCTATCTGTAAGAAAGGGTTATTAAGTGACGCCTCTTGACAATGCTCCACCCGATCTGGGAATCATCTGATTATTGATTGTTGATTTGAAATATTTAATTTAAAAGGAAGAATCTCTTTATAATATGATTATGATTGTAACGTAATATAATCCCTCTAAAATTAAATAATATCAAGTAGTAATTGGCCAATGACACAACGGGCTTGTGTCGGTCATAGCCTTCCAACATGATAGAAAAGTAGTTCTTATTTTTGAATCATTGTCGGTTCGTGCTACAGCCGAGGGCTTTGATTTCGAAATAAGAAATACTTGTCTATTACATAGAGATGTGTACATTGAATAAGAATCTAAAGGTCGGTACGTGCTACAGCCATGGGCCTTTGGGGACTGATTCAATTGTACGGAATGTTGGGTTAGACTTGACTTAGAATATTGAGTTTGTCGTGCCACAGCCGTGACTCAATTATTCAAGAGGCTAAAGTTTGATTAGGGAATAACATAAGATGTAATTGACAAGAGTTGTCTGCCTATTGAACATTACATGGCGTTTCATGCCACAGCCGGGGTTGTGTAATGGAATGTAGGATCCCTATTCCCACTAGCATTATGAATGCTTAATTTTTCATGTAGGGGGTTGAATAAATTAGGAAAACTAGTGGGAGCCACTTATGAATAAAGACCCGATTCATATAGTGTTTTGAAATGAAATCAAATATTTGCTAAGTGTTGTTATGTGTTTATCATTTACAGATTTACAATATACATTATGTCTTCTGCACTATCACTCAGGAGCATACTAGATGCTCATAAATTGACTGGTCCTAATTATGTTGACTGGCTTCGAAACTTGAGAATTGTTCTCAGGATTGAGAAGCTGGAATACGTGATTGACTCACCTAAGCCTACTGAACCTGCTAGTGATGCACATAATGATGAACATGTTGTGTATCGTAGGTGGATAGATGATGCAAATGTTGCTCAATGCATTATGCTAGCTTCCATGAACATTGAGCTACAGAAGCAACATGAGCATATGGATGCTCACACTATCCTCATGCATCTACAAGAGTTGTATGATGTGGCGGGGAGGACAGCTTGATATGAGATATCGAAGGAGTTGTTCAGTTGTAGGATGTCTGAGGGATTATCTGTGAATGACCATGTACTTAAGATGATCAATTTGATTGAACGTCTTGGACAACTTGGTTTTGTCATGGATGGGGAGCTGAGCCAAGACCTGGTCTTGCAATCGCTTCCGAGTTCGTTCTCGCAGTTTGTTATGAACTTTCACATGAATAAGTTGGATGTCAGCCTGCCTGAACTCCACAACATGTTGAAGACTGCGAAATCGAATTTTCCCCCTGAGAAGAGTTCTGTTCTTCTAATTGGTGAAGGTTCCAATCCTAAGAAAAGGAAGAGGAACCCTTCCAAGAAGAAGAAAGTAGGTGAGAAAACGCCGGTTCCACCAAAAGCTGAAGACCCCAAGAGCAAAGTTGTTTGCTTTCACTGTAACAAGGTGGGGCACTGGAAGAGGAACTGCAAGGTTTATCTTGCAGAATTGAAGAAGAAGGGTAGTGAGACTACCGCTTCTGATTTAGGTATGTTCATGATAGAAATGAATATGTCATTAAATCAAATTTCTACTTGGGTATTAGATACCGCCTGTGGTTCTCAAATCTGCAATTTGTTGCAGGGACCAAGGAGAAGTAGGACTCTTGAGGAAGAGGAGGTGATTCTACTGATGGAAATGGAGCAAGAGTTGCTGCTGAAGATGTAGAATCATTTCATTTACATAGGCCTACAGGCAAGACTATTGTTTGAAATAATTGTTATTTTGTTCCCTCGATTGTGAGGAATATTATTCCCATGTTAGACTTGGCTGGATTTTCATTTATTATTGAGAATAATGAATGTTCTATTCTTAGAGATAATATTCTTTATGGACGTGGTTCTTTAAATAATGGTCTGTATGTATGTGACATAATTTATTTCAGATTGAACAAACTAATAAAAGGAAAGGGATGATGAAAATCTCACTTTATAGTGGCATTGCAGTCTCCATTTAGTAGACATGGAGAGAGGGCTGCAAATTTGCTAGGAATGGTACACACAGATGTATGTGGACCAATGTCTACGCAAGCTATGGGTGGATTTTCATACTTCATTACTTTCATGGATAATAGATCTAGATTCGGATATGTGTTTGATGAAACACAAGCCTGAAGCCTTTGAAAAGTTCAAAGAGTATAAGTATGAAGTGGAGAAACAAACCAAACATAGTATTATAATTCTTCGATTAGATCGAGGTGGTGAATACTTGAATGGAGAGTTTCTGGATTATCTCAAAGTAAAAGGTATAGTCTCCCAGTGGACTCCTCCAGATTAGTATCTGAAAGGAGATATCGAACTTTGTTAGACATAGTTCGGTCCATGATGAGCTATGCAAATCTTCCAGTATTCCTATGGGGTTATGCATTGGAAACCTCAGCATATTTACTGAATAAGGTGCCTTCCAAAATCTGTTCCTCAAACTTCGTATGAGATATGGAAAGAAAGGAAACCGAGTCTTAAACACGTTAAGATTTGGGGATGTCCAGCTTATGTCAAGAAAGTTGACCCAGATAAGATGGAATATCGATCCGTAAAATGTGGTTTTGTGGGATATCCTAAAGAGACTTTAGGGTATTACTTTTACACCGATCATCGGGTGTTTGTCTCCAGACATGCTACCTTCTTGGAAAAGGAGTTTATCCTTGAAGGAAACAGTGGGTGCAAAATTGAACTTGATGAAGTTCAAGAAGCACAAACTACTACGGATCAAGTGGAAACACCTGTTCTGACTAAACAACCTTTTGTGGAACAACCCATTCATAGATCATGGAGAGTGTTTCGCCAAGCTGAGAGGTATTATGGCCTTGTCATTGAGAATGACAATGAGTTGTCAATCATTGATGATGACGACCCTGTGACCTATAATGAGGCTATGAGTAGTGTTGACTCAGAGAAATGGCATAGTGCCATGAAATCCAGAATGGAATCTATGTATACGGTATACAAAAGATAGATTATAGCAGATGGCCAGGTGGAGACCTATAAGGCCAGGCTTGTGGCAAAAGGATTCAAACAAAGGTAATAAATTGACTTTGATGAAACCTTTTACCTGTAGCCCTATTAAAATCAGTTCGGATTTTGCTTGCGATTGCTGCTTACTACGACTATGAAATCTGGCAAATGGCCAGATTGTTTTCTTTCCAAGAGAAATGAAAACCTAGTGTGTAAGCTGCTGCGAACCATATGTGGTTTAATGCAAGCTTCTCGAAAGATGGAACATTCGTTTTGATGAGATAATCAAAGAGTTTGATTTTATCAAAAACAAAGATGAACCATGGGTCTACAAAAGGGTTAGTGGGAGCGCGGTAACATTTCTTGTATTATATTGAAATAGAGTTAATACACATAACAACATAGCAGACCCACTCAATAAGCTACTTTCTGAAAGTCACTTTGATCGTCATAAAGACAAGATGGGTATTAGATACCAGAGTGATTGGCTTTAGTACAAGTGGGAGATTGAAGGAATATGTCCTAAGTCCAATCATGTATTAGGATTTAGGAATAACTTTTATGTAATCTGTTTTGATTTCATTGATATTAATAAAGACTTGTTTTGTTTTTATTACGGGCTTTATCTATTTAAGTGTTTAAATAAGATATACCATAGTTTAGAGTAAAGCTTTTTATGGATTATGATGAGATCATAATAGTGAGACCTAAAAAGATGATAACTCTAAACTTAAATAGTTCCTGGTCATAGGATTACTAACTGGTAATTAATAATCCGCAAAGATCGGTACATACTATGTTTGCTTCATTATGAAGGATGTCTGTTCTCATAGACATTTATGTGGTGACACTATAGCTAGTATGTAGGTGCTTATTATAGAATAAGTTCACTGAACATGACTCGCACAGTTGAAAAACTGATGGAGTTCACTCACGTGTCAACAGTTGTTCACATAGTGATAGTTGTACAAGTATCATTAGACTTGAGGTCATCATAGTCATCTTGTGTACACTGAACTATGCTTTCGTTTACTTCTTAGTCTCCAGGGACAATTATTAGGGCTCTTCTGGGTATAGGAATTTGTACACGAAGATAGTGTATGATCAATAAAGGATCTACCCCTTCCAGTGAAGGAAGCGAATGTTCAAGGCTGATCCACTTATGCTAGTTCAGGAATCTCTAGCCAGAGTGAATGAAATTAGAAAGGAGTTTCTAATTTGCATAGAACTACGCATAGTAAATAGTAAGCAAGTGATTGAATTAGATAGGCTTGACACGAGATCCATGCCTTGTATTTAATCGGGACATTATAGGGTAGAAGGAGTTTATTGTACGGTAACTATTCACTGAATAGGTTCTTGGTATTCTAAGCAGTGAATTCATATTATCCGGATAGTCGGGATATGCTGAGAAGTATCCCTCATGATGTAGAATAAATGTGATTAATTAATTAATTATATTTAATAAATTAGAGAATTTATATAAATAATGATAAAATAGTTTTATTATTATTTATTTCTACTACCGGCTTAATATTGAACCTACAGGGTCACACCATAAAAGAGAATGATTTAATGGTGGAGGAATTAATTAATAATGGCTAAATAATTATTTATTTGTGAAATAAATAATTAATTGGAAAATTTGATAATTGATTAAATGAGATTTAATTGATTATAAATTAATTAAGAAAAGTTCTTAATTATATTAATTAAGGATTTAATTTTTGGGAAATTAAATCAAGAGAGAGAATTATTTCTAAAGTGTTTAGAAAAAGAATTAATGATTAAAAGGTGTTTTAATTATTAATGAGAATAATAAATGGGATAATAATAATAATATTTATGGGAAAATTTCAGCTGAAAATTTTGCCTATAAATACACTATTATAGACCCTAATTTTATTATAACCCCATCGAAACCCGAAAACCCAAAAAGTTTGGAAAACCCAATTCTCTACACCTCCTTCCTCCTCCTTTACATCGTTTTCTTGGTGGATACCGGTGGAGTGCTTCACACTTGAGGAGCAACTGCTAAGGATCTCTGATCGTTGTCTCCGAATTATTTTAAAAGGTTAGATTCGATCCCTCGAATTTTTATTCACGATTTATATGCTTTTATTTGGATTTTATATGTGTAAAAGTGTTTTTCCATGACCCCGCTGCGTTAAAAATCCAACAGTCCCGACAAATGAGCTTTATAGTCCAGACGGATGACAATTTGATATTCCATCGAGAGTGTAGCTTATGTACCAAATAAGTACTGTAGCACATTTCTGTAAACAACATGTTTCAGTCTAGTAGATTGTATAGGGTTATCTAAGTCATGTTGACTACTAGATTAATATGCAGAATAGGTTGACTAATTGTAAATATGAGTTGTCTTATAATTATGTATAAGTGAAGTAGAGTCAAGTGGCAGATAGACTCCCGACGGATGATCAAATTCAAAATAACTGTTGATAGTGACAACACAGTCACATGCGTTGGGTGTTTGCAAAAGGAATGTGGCATCCAGTTAAGCAGGATTTTGAGAACAAAGAAGCATTACCATTTTCATGCAAATGTGAAGATATTCAAAGATGCTGGAATAGAGCAGTGAAGCAGCATGAAGTTAGACTAGATATGTTTTGTTTTATTATCTTGTCTTACTGTCATGTAAACTTGGAGATCTATAAACCAAGTGTAGAAAGTAGAATAATGAACTACGCAAATACATTTTCTCAGAGAAACATATCAAGTTGTATTCTGTAAGTATTTCTCTGTAGTTTGTTTGTTCTACTTGTAAAGCAGTTGTGAGCTATTCAAAGCTTCACATAGTTTTCATTCTGATATATATATGGTGGAAATATTCTAATCCACCAGAAAGTTTTAAAGCCTTGTGTTTTATTACTTAGTGTGTTGATTTCAATTATCTTTCTATTCCACATTTTAGCAAATCAAACACTGTTATATGTATTTAATTAGAACATTTTAAAATCAAGAAAAGGAGCCAGAATTACATTCACCCCCCCTTCTGTAATTCTTGTTGTACTGTTAGGGAATAACAGTTATCCAAAACATTATCCAATCGGATCGTTTTTGCAGTAACTTAGCATCTAAGTAACTTATTTTTCGATCCAATACGATCCAACACGTAATAATATTCCATAAATATAAATAGCCTATTCCTTATTTCATTTTATCGGTATAATCATAATCAACCAGTAAAAACCGATAAAATACAGAGAAAACCCTAATTAATCGTTGCGTTCTTGAAAATCAAACTCATCAACGAAGGCATTACCGAATTCAGAATCAAGCGTTTCATATACTGATTCGAAGCTCTCAAAATGTTCTTTCATAATCAATCATCCATTTCAGTACAAAAATCAAGGTGATTTTATTATTTAATTTTTTTAATTCGAATTAATTAATTTTTAAAATATAAATTTTTGATGTTGATGTTGCTTGTGTAATTTGATGGCTTAATCTTGTAGATATTTTCTTCTTGATCATTTTAGTATATTATATGATGAATTTTGAGTTCAATAACATGTTCAAATGTGTGTTTGATTCTCGAATTAAAGAAATTAGGGTTTATATAGGTTGAATGTCCTTAATTGATTTTTAGGGGGTTTTATTCTGTTGATTCTGGGTTAAATCGAATAAAACCATTGAATAGATCATTTCACAAGCAAACGATTGATATAAGCGGGACGAACTGAGGATTTGTAATTCGAGTTCGCCGGAAATATGACGGCGGCGTGAAACTTAGGCTTGATTTTCCGGCCAAATCATTAATGTATTTTTGAATCTGTTGACTGAAATGAGTCCCTAGTGCTGTAAGCTTGAGTTCTGAAGCATTTGCTGCAGTTCTGGGCATGCATAGTCGGCCGGAGGTGTTGCCATCGGTGACGTTGTCAGAGAAGATGACGGGGGAGGAAAAATTACAATTTAGCCCCCGTTATTTTTCCAAGTTTCAGATTTTGTACCTAACTTGGTGCAATTGATCAATTATGTGAGTTAATTGGTTAATTTTACCAATTAATGGTCAGTTAGATGGAAATCAATTCCAATTAAATTAAGTCAAATTTTGATGTGATTTTCAAATCCAAAATCAATGTAATGAGGAAGTTGGAAGAAGTAAGGACAACAGTAGGATTCAGAAGTTGTTGCAAGCATGTGAAGCTTTACTTAGATGAATATGTCCTTTGTAATAGACAAGAGAAATAAAAAGTTATTGTATCGAAAAGAGAAAAGAATGATTTCAAGAACTAAAGATTCAAGATAGAGCAAAGATAAGGAAGGAAGGAAAGGAAGAAGGGAGGTGGTATAAAGAAGAGATTAGTAACTATACCGATATGGATTTTTTTAGACAATCAAAAAGATTGTATCATCTGCAATAAGGTTTTATTAAAGGACTTGGAGGTATACCAATATAGAACGACGAGGTAATGAGAATTACTCCAAGGTACCGGAAAACTCACGAATACAAGTATCCGACGTATGGTAGAAATGAATAATGATAGTAACGTATATGAATTGAAATATTTCATTCCATAGTTAGCCACAAAAATGGTTTATTTGATGAAGAACCGAACAGTGTTATTGGAAGACTCACTCATGTTAAGAAGAAATAATGAGCTATGAGAATGAAGAACTTAAATAGGAAAGAAAGTGGAATCCAAAGGATGATAAAGAAACTTTTTAAAATGCCATGATATAGGTAAGATATGGGTATTAAGTGGGAAAGAAGTAAAGTGAAGAATTTGATGAAAAATTTGGTAAATTGAGATAGGGAATGCATCCCAGGAGTACGATTAAGAACCAAGGGCTAAAAGAAAAAATCTAGTGACTAGACATAAAGAGAAAATGGGGGAAACATATAAATAAATGTTATACCTACCCAAGAATTAAGGCGGAACATCAAAGACTAGATGGATACATTTCGCCAAGAGACGTCGTAGTGAAGTCACCTGAGAACAAAATGTGAGGAAAGCGTGAATTGAATCATTATTGATAGGTTATCTAAACCTAGTCATTCTCTATTATTAATAAGCAGTTTATCCAATAAGTGGGTTAGTTATTGCTTGAAGAAATTGTGATACATCATAAGATTCAGGGATTGATTTTAAATGATCAAAATTATTTAATTTGAGATTTGACAGAAGTTTTCAGAATACAATGAATTATGTCGAACCACAATAGTATATACCACTCCTAGATGAACGGGCATTAAGTAAGGCGGAACTAAAAGATAGGAATTTGGCTAAACATCGATAACTCAAGGGATTCAAGTTACTCTGAGAATATGATACAAGACATAGATGTCAAAGAAGACTTTCTGATAATATGGCATAAAGAAAGATAAGCGTTATATGTGACTAGATGTCAAGGAAGAGCATTGTAGTCAGTTTCGTATGAGAACTCCCTAGAACCAAAATAAATAATAATATGGGTTAGAATATGCGGGTAATGCCTCCAAATTAGTTTTGTAATTTTGAGAACGTCAGAAATCGAATACGACATGGTCTCATTATATCATTCGCAGATGGACAAGAAGATTAATGGAACGATTAAAGAGCCTCAAATACGATTGGAAGCGATTACAAACTAGGCTAATTGAACAGAGAAACATGTGGGAATGAGGTTCAATAACCAGTAACTATTGGAAACATTCATGAGCACGAATTACTAGAATTAGAAAGAAAAGAGAATTAATATGCATTATGCTGGTCCTTTTGAGATAGTAAAATAGGCAGGATAAGTGTAAGTGAGTTGGCTTCACCGCTACATGTATAGAAGGTTCATAAGGTGTTTATATGTGTATACTCAGGAAGAGTAATTTAGCTCCATTATATACATAAAATGGAGACTTGAGTTCAGTTATATAAGCAACTAATAGAATAGGATGTCAGCAAGAAGCTGTTGAGTAATGATTGATGTTGCGAGTTAAAGTTTATGAAAAGTTGTAAGGTTGAGGGATCAACCTGAGAAAATGGAAGTGTGATACTTAAATGTATCATTATTTGATCCTTAGTGTGATTCTGAGAACAGAATCCTTTTAAGAGGGAAGGATGTAATATCCTGGACATAATGTGTAATTACTTTTATCGATAAATAATTATTATGTGATTATAATGTGATTTTTGATGAATTATCTAATGATTGGTGTTGACATGTGGATGTTTATATGTGGTAAAGTATAGGTATGTTAATTTTAATTATGTCCAGAATGAAATATAAATAATTATGGTATTTTTTTAGTAATTTTTGGACTTTTATATGATTTATTAATGATTTATGTATTTATTGATTATTTTCTGAATAAATGCAAAACTATTTTATAAAGCCGGAAATCATCCAACTTCAACCGTTTTTATGTTTTTGTAACCCGAAACTCTTCGGAAAACTCCGTCCTAACCTAATCTGATTATTCCGGACATTTTCCGTGTTTTGACTTTTAATCCAGATTATGATTTGACCCGTGCGCGTCCCAGATCAAAATTTTTGATACGATAATTATTTCATTAACATTAATTTCGTATAAAGTGTTTTATAATAAGCCCGGTCTTGATGATTATCCAAAAAATTTAATAGTTATCCAAAAGTTTTGATAATTATCCAAAAAAGGTTGATAGTAATCCAAAACATTATCCAATCGAATCATTTTTGCAGTTACTTAGCGGCTAAGTAACTTATTTTTTGATCCAATACGATCTAACGCGCAATAATATTCCATATATATAAATAGCCTAATCCTTATTTCATTTTATTGTATAATCATAATCAACCAGTAAAAACCGCTAAAATACAGAGAAAACCCTAATTAATCATCGCGTTCTTGAAAATCAAACTCACAAACGAAGCCGTTACTGAATTCAGAATCATGCGTGCCATATACCGATTCAAAGCTCTCTAAAAGTTCTTTCATAATCAATTATCCAGTTCAGTGCAAAAATCAAGGTGATTTTATCATTTAATTGTTTTAATTCAAATTAATTAATAATTAAAATAGGAATTTGTGATATTGATGTTGTTTGTGTGATTTGATGGCTTAATCTTGTAGATCTTTTCTTCCTGGTCATTTTGGTATATTATATGATGAATTTGGAGTTCAATAACATGTTCAAATGTGTGTTTGATTCTCGAATTAAAGAAATTAGGGTTTATATCGGTTGAATGTTCTTAACTGATTTTTAGGGGTTTTTATTCTGTTGATTCTGGGTTAAATCGAATAAAACCATTGAATAGATCGTTTCACAATCAAACGATTGATATAAGCAGGACAAACTGAGGATTTGTAATTCGAGTTCGCCGGAAAACCGATGGCGACGTGAAACTTAGGCTGGATTTTCCGGCCAAATCATTGACGTATTGTTGAATCTGTTGACTGAAATGAGTCCCTGGTACCGTACGCTTGAGTTCTAAAGCTTTTGGTGCAGTTCTGGGCATGCGTAGCCGGCCGGGGGTGTTGCCGCCGGTGAAGTTGTCGGAGAAGATGACGAGGGAGGAAAAATTACAATTCAGCCCCCGTTGTTTTTCCAAGTTTCGGATTTTGTACCTAACTTTGCAACTCTGACACTTTTAATTTTACAACCAAGAGTTTTGAAAAACTTACACTTTACACCCCGAAATTTATATTTTTAAAAACTGTTTTCATTTATTTATTTTAATTCCAAAAATACTTTTTAATGATTTAAAAATTCTGAATAAATCTGATTTACTTAGTTAATTAATATTTATTAATAGTCCATTATTTAATTAGTCAATTAATTGAAATATTAATTAATTAATTAGTTATTAATTAATTTTAATTGATTATTTATTGGATTTAATTATTTCTTTTGATTTTAAAATTCTGAAAAATAGTTTCGAGCTTTAAAATATTATTTTAAATTGTTTTCAAGGCTCGATAATTGTTATAAAATGATTTTAAAGCCAGATTCGGGAAATCGAACACTACTAATTGTTTTAAAATGATTCAACGACCCATTTAAATTCCAAAAAATGTTCAAAAATTCATATTAAATACTAGAAAAATTAATTTAACCACAAACCTTTTGTGAAAAATTATTTATATCGAATTCCTTGCCTGCTATATGCTATGTGCTATCTGATTAATGTGTTATATGATTACGTGCTTATTGTTTGGCTATTTTAGTCATAACTTTCAATCCTTAAATCGGATTTGGGTAAAGGGAAGGGTGATAAAAGCTTATGACGTCTATGTGACGATTAGAATAATATGAGATTGAATATTGATAGATACTTGTGATGCCTAGTAGATTAAGCGAGGCATAGAAAAGAAAGCCAATGATCAATAAATAGAACTGAAGCGTAGAAAAAGAAAGCAAGTGATCGATGAATAGATTCAAGACATAGAAAAAGATGGAAAGTGATTGATGAGTAGAACTGTTAGATGAGTACAAGTAAAGTTTGAAATCATTTATGATAAGGCAAGTACTACTGAACCTTTTTCAAGATATATTGCAAATATTTCCGAACTTTCTCATAACATGTTGCTAGTATTCAAAATAAGTCATGTTTTATATTGCAAGCGCTTTAAACTATTCAACCTTGAACCCTGATCATATCATTGAACTTGAGCTGTAAGCTTTATTTCTTTTAGACCACCGACGGTTAATTTCTCAGATATTAGACCATACAAATACAATACTACTCCATAAGTACATACACACCATAAACTAAATATTGAAACATAATCACTTGAGCATATAAAAACTTGTATACCCTTTAATACCCTATAACATCAAAGATCTATACCATGTTTTATCATTGAATCATTGTTCGTCAGATACCTGATTCTTCAACAGGCTTGAAGCCGTTCTTTATATATATACCTTGATATACCCCGGTGATACTTGTGAAATGTCTTGTGCTCCGAGATAAATGCTTTATCAATGTTAATTATGATTCTGTTTTATTGAATTATAATGGTTATCATATTGAATCATTTTAGAATTGGATGATTTTATAAATGTGGACCAGATTCGTGGTCAGACCAGATTCGTGGTCATATTAGTCCAATGCATGCCTTCGATCCAGTACAGAGAGCAGAGCTGTGTTCCTTGCTCCAGGTTAGTGCGTGACTGATCAGCAGCCTAATCTTGGTTTTTAAAATGAAAAGTGAATATCCATTTCTAATCCTTATTTATCCAGAGACTTGGTTCTTCTGAATCATTTTAAATAATGATTGTTTAACATTAGTTATTTCTATTATTACTTGCTGAGCTAGTTAGCTCACTCTTGCAAATCTTTTTATATATCCTACAGTTGAAAAGTAAATTATTGGTAACGAGGATTCCCAATCCAGTGTGCGAGCTAGGATTCCAGGTTAAGTTGGATCAAGCTAGCGAGAGCTTTATATTGTAGATGAGTTATACAAGATTGTAAGAGTGATATCATTATCAGTTGTAAGTTGAACTAGTTGAGATTTGGTACGATGTAAAAAAGATAAGGTTCTGGCTTGTTTTCATACTTTAACCTATTATGATTCGTGGTTGTATAAAGAAGGGTCAATGCATATAATGTTTTATATATAGGTTTATTGTTATGCATAAAAACTTAGGGTAGATTTAATGCTAGGATCCATGAGCTTCGAGGCTCGATTTGACTGCTCTTATGTTTCGTGACTCAATCTGCCTTGACAAGATGCCTACGTACCTCACTGTATACCAAGGATCAAGTCAAAAAATGTAGTTCTGATGGGAGGGGTGAGACCCCTAATATAGATGTTGGGAGTCCTTGAATTGGACTAGGGTTATAAGACTTGAGGGACAAGTCTCAGAATTTGTTTAGACTTTGGAGTCCTATAACAAAGGAATCAGACTCTTTATTGGTTTAGGTGCCCTCTAGACTATCTTTCATAGAGTTATATTACTGATTGTACTCATTTAATGAGGTGTTAATCCCCCTATTTATTAATTATAAAATTAATAAATATTCAGGGCTATTGGGCCTTTTTTATTTCATCAGGCTTGATCAATGTGTTAACCTTCTTGGGCCTGATCAATGTGTTAACCTTCTTGGTCTGAATGCCATACATAGGCTACTTTAATAGGCCTTGCACCCCTACATGAAATTAATGCAACATCACAGAAGTTAAGTTCATTTCATCCCTTACAGGGTATCGCTTTCTGCGTAAAGTGTGGAGCGACCTACACATTAACAATGATTTCCCTTGGCTTTAGAATATATCCTTGAACTTCCCTATTATTTTTCTCGCATTATTCCTATTTTTTAGGAATATTCTGGTATTTTTCCTTAATTTCTGGATTTTTTAATTTCTAGAAATTTTCTTTAATTTCTGGAATTTTTCTTTAATTTCAGGAATTTTTCCTTAATTTCTGGAATTGTTTCCTTAATATCTGAAATTTTTCATTAATTTCCGGTATTTTTTCTTAATTTCTCAGAAAATACTTTTAATTTCTCTGGAATTTCTTTATTTCTGCCCTTTTCGACCATGATCCTAGTCGTTGAAATGACCAAGATTCTAGTCAAAATTTTGGGCAGCCCATGGGGTCTAGTGTAACACAATAGACCAGGATCCACGACCAGGATTTCTTCCTTTTTCAATCAGGATCCTAGTCCTAGAAATGACATGGATTTTAATCAAAATTTTGGCCAACTCTGGGGTCTAGTCTAACACATTAGACCAGGATCCACAACCAGGATTTCTTCCTTTTCGACCAGGATCCTAGTCATAGAAATGTCCTGGATTCTAGTCAAAATTTTGGCCAACCCATGGGGTCTAGTCTAACACATTAGACCAGGATCCACGACTAGGATTTCTACCTTTTCTGACCAGGATCCTAGTCCTAGAAATGATCTGGATTTTAGTCGAAATTTTGGCCAACCCCTGGGGTCTAGTCTAACACATCAGACCAGGATCCACGACCAGGATTTCTTCCTTTTCGACCAGGATCCTATGCCTAGAAATGACCTGGATTCTAGTCAAAATTTTTAGCCAGCCCATGGGGTCTAGTCTAACACATTAGACCAGGATCCACGACTAGGATTTCTTCCTTTTTCAACCAGGATCCTAGTCCTAGAAATGACCTAGATTCTAGTCGAAATTTTGGCCAACCCCTAGGGTCTAGTCTAACACATCAGACTAGGATGCACGACCAAGATTTTAGCCTTTTCCGACTAGGATTCTAGTCCTAGAAATGACCTGGATTATGTTCGAAATTTTGGCCAGCCCCTGGGGTCTAGTCTAACATATTAGACCAGGATCCACGACCAGGATTTCCTCCTTTTCGACTATGATCCTAGTCCTAGAAATGACCTGGATTCTAGTCGAAATTTTGGCCAGCCCCTAGGGTCTAGTCTAACACATTAGACCAGGATCCACGACCAGGATTTCTGCCTTTTTTGACCAGGATCATAGTCCCTTAAATGAACTGGAATCTGGTCAAATTTTTGGCAATTTTCTGGCTTCTATTCGAAAAGAAAAAATCAGGATTCACGACCAGGAATTAGACCTGGATCCTAATCGTTTAGATGACCTGGATTGTGGTCAAATTTTTTGCCATTTTATGGCTTCCATTTGAAAAGAAAAGATCAGGATTCACGATCAGGAATTATACCTGTATTCTGATCTTTCCCATGGTCTTTTACAGGCTCCTGTTCGAAGCTTTTTGAATAGGAATCTCGACCTAGATGGCGACCTTGATCCTGGTCTTGCCTTGGGTCTTTAATTTAGGTTGGGCCTTTATTTTCCAATTCCTATTTGGATTTGGCCTATATTTTCCTTTGGTATTTCAAGAATGTTCCAGAAAATGGGTTTTTTTTCCTTGGGTCTTAATTTTTCCTAATCCAAATTGGACTGGGCCTTCTTATTATGGGCCTTGGTTTTAGAAACCTAAAGAATATTCTAGAAGCTTCCAGAAATTGGATTTTATCCTTGGGCCTTAGTTTTCATGGGCTCTTTAGCCTTCGTGAAACTTGTTCTCGTGGTCATTATAGTCTTCACGAAACTTGTTCTCGTTGGGCGCCTAATTTTACAAGAATTCTCATGGAATTTCAGAGGAGTTCCAACGGAAAACCTTCAAGAGGGTCTGGATCAACCCCACATGGGTTCCTGGTCGGCTATAAGGCCTTCATGTGACCTGATCGACCATTCCTGCTCTTTTTGGTGGACATCTGGATCTTTTTCTAGTGAGTGTTATGTAATTGTTCTCATGAACTTTCTACTCTTCATGAAACCTATTTTCCTTCACGAGGGTTCTAGTCAGACTAATCCTTCTTTGTGGAGGACTAGGCGTCACTGACTCTTGGTAGGCTAGAATCTCACCTCCGTGAGCATCTTACTCTTCATGAAACTTGTTCTCGTGAACTTTCTTTTCTTTACGAAACTTGTTTCCATGGAAGTTCTTTTCTTCACCAGGAGCATCCCTCGGCTCTAGTTCATGGTTTTCTTAGAATCTTCACTTGGGGGCCTTCTCTATTAGTTTCGGATGTCTGTAGACGTTCTTTCAAGTACGTCCTAGTCGGCCTAATCCCTCTATATGGAGGAGTCAGCTTCAAGGACTCTTGGTCGGCCATAGAGACCAAGCCCTTGAGGCCCTACTTGGGTGTACCCTCAATGTCTAGAGCTTCTTGGCCCTTCAGGACCTTATTTCGTGGAAGTTCTTGAACTTCAATCTTCTCAATATCAAGTTGTGGATTAGACATTCTTCTCTCATTTTATTTGAGGAGTGCCATGCCGAGTGGGGGCCTCATCCAAGGAATCTTTTGATGGTCAAAAGATCTTCATAGATGGCTACTCGGCCTCCTTTGGTCGGTCAAAGGGAAATATTTTTGCTTTCTTGGACAACATATCTTGATCACTTTTGTGATGGACCTCGAACATAAACTATCATGTTCGTGTTCTTGATGGGTCCTCACAGTTCAAAGGAAGCTTTTTAAAGCTGGCCTTAGAGGCTTCTCTGTCGAGGGTACCTATCTTCCTCCTAATTTTCCATTAGTTAAATTTGTTCCAATTAGGTGAACAACTTTCTGAGGAGGAGATGTGCGGGGCTCATTCCTTGTATCAGGTACATCCCTTCTTTTTAGAACTTTTATTACTTCAAATTTAAGGAGGAGCATGGCTGGCTTAATCCCTCCCTTGGAGGCCGGTCGGATGGTACCTTTTCCGAGGGATATCCAGTTGGTCAAGGGCCTTCTCAAGAGGCTGATCAGCCTTCTTTGATAGGCTGGAGTCTGTAGTGTAGACTTTAGTCGACCAAATATATTTCGCGAAGTTAGCTTTCTAATGTCTTTTTCTTATTAGGCCAACGCCTACTTCGCAACTTCTTTCACTAAGAGTACAAAATGGAGGAGTGAGCAGACAACCTTGGAGGCATTGATGAAGAAACTTGAGAGAAAGTTTCAGGATTGAGATTCTAGAGCTCTCTTAGCATTTATCAATAGTCGGAAGACTCTTTCCAGATGATGGACACCCATGATGATGAGGTGCACTCTGTTAACATGTCCATTGGCTCTGTTCATAGCTCTTACCCGGATGTGGTAAATTTATGGGGCTTTCCTAGCCTTTGGGTTGTTTCTGAGGTTGCCAGTATTGGCCAATCATCTGATTTTGGATAATAGATCGTCCTTCAGTGTTTAGGCCTTGCATGGATTTCTTTGCCGTGTGTGGCTTTTATTCAGCGGTTATCTATTTACGGTCCTTCATAGACTTGAACATCTTCGGTGTGTAACCCAATTATTCATCATGACTTGATTTATGATCCTTCAGGATCTTCTTCATTTGTAGTTTGATTTCATATTCATCTTTTATTTTTGATACTTTGATCCTTCTGGACTTTTATTCATTAGATGCTCGTATACTGGTTGACCTTATTCCTCCATTTACTATTAAGTACTAGGAACATGTCTTTCAGGTCCTAAATATAATAAACCTTCAGGTTCGAAACGTGCCAGGTATGAGGTACTTTGTCACCGCTCAGTGTTTCCAACTTATAGGATTCTTGTCCTAATGTTTTCTTGACCTTATACGGCCTTTCCCAGTTAGGGGATAACTATTCTTTCTCGTCAACTCTAGACGCCTCAATCTTTCTTAAGATCAAGTCTCCTTGGTAAAAGAACCTTTCTTTAACCCTTCTATTATCCTAAAGGGAGGCCCTTCATTGATGCTCTGCATGAGATCGAGAGCGAGCCTCATGCCTTCTTTTTTGGTTTCTGATTCATAAGCTTCGATCCTAAGGGGTCCATGTGTGATTTCAAGGGGCACCACGACCTCGGCTCCGTAAGCCAACATAAATGGGGTAGCTTCAGTAATCACTTTGCAAGTGGTACGATATGCCCATAGTATAGGCAACAACTCATCTGCCAAGTGTTCCTTGAGAGTTTATCCCTTTTCTTAAGTCCGTCAAGGATGATTCTGTTAGCAACTTCCGCTTGCCAGTTTGCTTGTGGGTGAGCGACCGAGGTAAAGCGAAGTTCTATGTTGTTATCGTCGCAATACTCTCTGAGTTTTACATTATCAAAATTGTTTCCCATTATCCGTGACAAGGATGTGTGGGATTCCATATCGGCATATCACATTCTCCTAGAAGAATTGGGTAATTTGCTTGGTGGTTATCTTGGCCAGTGCTTTAGCCTCAATCCACTTCATAAGTTAGTCTATGGCTACCACAACGAACTTCCTCTAAGCAGTGGCCATTATAAAAGGATTGAGAATATCCATTCTCCTTATATCAAATGGGATTGGGGAGTTTATGGAAGTGGGCATTTCGGGAGGTTGCCTTACTATAGTGGCATGTTTCCGACAACGTTCACATATCTTCACATATCCCTTGGCGTCAACCATCATCTCTGGCCAATAATGTAACACCCCCTTCTTAAAATAGAAGGGAGATATTACTTAAAATCCAAAACCTGCAAATAGAGCGCTAACATATTTCCTAAATAAAAATTAAATAGTCTAAAGATCTCCAAAGTAATAAATTAAATCTCTGAACATTTCAAACCAATAATATAAATTCCAAAATCTCTAAAAAATAATTAAGTCTAAATAATAATAGAAGTCTGCAATCCTAAGAACGAAATAGAGGGAAGCTATCCATCGCACAGTCCCAGATCCCCCTAAGCACCTGCCAGAAAAAAAATACGGCATGAGCCAAATGCCCGGTACGGATTTGGAATATAATTTATAAAACAAGAGATCGGAAATAAATAATCTGCAATTTATAATAAATCAACAATTTTAAAAATAAGTAAGGCTGAAACAATGAGGGGCTAGGATATTTCATACCGAGATCAGAACATATACAAATACACACATCATAGGGTACCTAATGCGTGCAACAGAATGGATAACGTGTACGGCATATACAACGTCACCATAAATCAATCACAAATCAAACTCTGGGTGCACCCACGTATCCTGAAACAAATATCAAATACGCAAAAGCTCCTCCTAAGAGCTAACAGAAGCATACGCCGTGACTAATCACACTATCACAGAAGTGTCATGTCATTGGTGTCGCAATGACATGGCTGTATTACCCTACAGCTGGTTAACTCAGTATACCCTAAATCATACTAAGGGTTCAAAATAACCCCTCCCTAAAAATAGAAGGAGATATTACTTAAATTCTATGAATCTGCAAACAGAGCACTAACATATTCCTAAATAAAAGTTAACAGTCTAAAAATCTCCAAACAGTTCAAACCAATAATATAAAATCCAAAATCTCTAATAAATTATTAAGTTTAAATAATGATAGAAGTCTAAAACCCTATTAACGAAATAAAGTGGTAGCTCTCCATCACACATCTCAGATCCCCCAAGCACTCGTCAGAAAAAGAATACGGCATGAGCCAAATGCGCAGTACAGATTTGGAATATAGTTTATAAAATAAGAGATCGGAAATAAATAATCTGCAATTTATAATATATCAACAATTTTAAAAATAAGTAAGGCTGGAACAACGAGGGGCTAGGATATTTCATACTGAGATCAGAACAGATACAAATACACACATCATAGGGTACCTAATACGTGCAACAGAATGGATAACGTGTACGGCATATACAACGTCACCATAAATCAAATCACAAATCGAACTCTGGGTACACCCACGTATCCTGAAACAAATATCAAATGCGTAAAAGATCCTCCCAAGAGCTAACAGAAGGATAAGTCGTGACCAATCATACTGTCACAGAAGTGTCATGTCACTGGTGTCGCAATGACATGGTTGTAGTACCCCTACAGCTGGTTAACTCGGTATACCCTAAATCACACTAAGGGTTCAAAATAAATATTCTCGCAAAATTTAAAACTCACCTGAGACAAATGATACAAATTTCCAAAGCAGGTGGGTGTCATAAATAATTTTTGAAAATCGCATAAACAGATATCTAAATTTTCAAAATCAAATTTTAAAATAATTTCCGGAAGTTAAAACGGTCAAAGCAAATATTAACGAAATGAAAGGAAAGTATAACGACTCGTACATTTTTTATAATATTTAAATATGTAATTATTAAATAAATAATAAAATAAAGAATTTTGTATTAATTATGGTCCGTGTGTATGACTTATTATTGTTTATATGTGATTGTTGGATTACGTGGTATGTTTTTATGATTAACTGTTGCACCATTTTATTTTTATTTCACTTTTAGAAAGTGATTTTATGACAATCTAATTTTCAAAAATTATTTGGGTTGTCTCTAAAATTGTTTTTATGATTCTATAATTTTAATGACTACTTTTGGGATTTTATAAAATTTACAAATCAATATTCTGTTAATTATTTATTCTTAAATGATTTTCTGTGTGGATTAATGTGGGGTATTTTTATAAATTTCAAAAATGATTCAAAAATGAAAAAAAATTTATGTCTTATATAATTAATTATTTCATGATTTTTAAATTTAGTTTCGCATTTTTCTGATAAACCGTTGTCCGCACAATTGTTCGTTATTTTATCAATTCAGCCCGGAACCAGCCCCAAATAAGGGGGTACGTGCTGTTTACAACCAAAACGTGGAAGTAGCTTAAGCAATTCATTTTATTTTAATTAATCTCTCATCTCACTCCTCTCTCCCTCCTGCACTCTCGTCTCTTAATCTCTCCATATCGAATCTTTTTTTCTCTTTCGCTCGAATCTCTCGGCTCTCTTCTTCCTTTCGATTTCCTTCTCGCCTTGTTACTTCATTTCCCTGGTAATTTCTATAACGCCCTCCAAATCCGAGTCAGAAGTTTGGGGGTCCACAACACGCACACTCACTATATATAAACCTGTTATGAATATAAGGATATATATATATATATGTGTACAACGACCCTACTTACCATAATCCACGGATCGGCGCAGTCTAAAGTATGTCCACAAGCCACAACCTTATGTATATTACAAACATTCCAAATCCCAATTTATTTTATCTTACAACTGAAATTCAACTTTATTACAAACTATTAACATAACCAAACCAAACATTATCTGCTAGTCTATTCCATTCAGCCTGGATACCTAGCTCGCACACCTGCCTGGGGATCCTCGCTACCACCAGTTTCCTTTTTCACTGGAGAGAATATAAAACAGATTTTGCAAGAGTGAGCTAACTAGCTCAGCAAGTCACAAAGACAGTAATTGAGATTAACAATGATCAATTGAAATGATATAATAATTAAGTTTACTGATAAGCAATGATTAGAATTGGATATTCACTTTTATTTTAAAAACCAAGGTTAGGCTGCTGATCAGTCATGCACTAACCCCGAGCAAGGCTCCCAGCTTTGCTCTATACACTGAATCCAAGGCGCACATTGGCCTACTGTGACCACGAATCTGGTCTGACCACGAATCTGGTCCATATTAAAAAAATAATACAATTCTAAAATCACAATATGATGAGCAACGGGAATCAATAGTTGAATCATAAACAACATTTATTTTTAAAGCATAAGGTAATCTGTAATTCTATGACATAACCAGGAAAACATGAAGGTTGGATTTCAATCAAGGAAAGTAACGGAAAACAGAAGGCCCAAGGGTTCAAGAGTTACAAGAGTTGGTCTTCTATTATACAAGATATAAGGGTTGGTGTAATGAGCAATTTCGTATCAGGATCAATATGTGGTAGGTATGTATTAGTAGAGTAGTATCGTATAGGTGTGGTTTGTATATGTGAATTCAACAATTAATGGTTTATGAAGAAACAGGATTATAGCTCAAGATCAATAAGAATCAGGGTTTAGGTTTTAGTACTTCAAAGTACTTGAAATATAGAATAATAACCATTTAGAGTAATTGCAACACCATGAAGAATGTTCCAAAATAATTGTAATAATCAAGAGGAGAAGAAACACTTGCCTTATCGATTCGCTTTCACTTTACTAGCACTTATCAATTGATTCCCACTCACTGACTACCTGCTTTCCCTTTCTACGTCTCGCTTCCTCTGTTAAAAATCACATATATTCATCAACACTATTTCTCAACTCATTCTATTCGATACAAGCTTTTATCTACCCTTCGTTTCGCCCAAATCCGACGGATGGACTAAAAGTTACAGCAGAAACAGTCAAACAATGCACGTACAATCATATTACGCATCAATCAGATCACATATAACACGTAACACATAAGATATTTAATTAAAATAATTAATCAAAGAAGATTCGGGGTTAAAATGATGTTCCAGGTATTTATTACGAATTTTTAAACATTTTTCGGAATTTAAACGGGACTCCAAATCATTTTATAATCAAATAATAGGGTTGAACACCTGAATTTGGCTTTAAAATAATTTTATAATAATTATCGAGCCTTGAAAATAATTTAAAATAATATTTTAAAGATCGATACTATTTTTCGGAATTTTTAAATCAATTTAAAATAATTAAATCTATTTAAATAATCAATTAAAATTAATTAATAACTAATTAAATTAATTAATCAATTAATATATCAATTAATTAAATAATTAATTATCAACTAAAATTAATTAATTAAATAATTAAGATTTATTTTAGAATTGAAAATAATTTTTTTCAGAATTAAATATAAATTTTTAGAAATTAAAAATGAATTTTTATAAATAAAACAAAATTTTAAAATAATTCTTAAAATAAAAGAAATCATAAACATAATTCAAGTTTTGCAATTGAGGTTTACAGGATCGAACCCGGGTTTTGATGAAAAATAAACGGGTCGGTAACCAGGTCGGGACGACCCTCCGGTTTCTGGGACGAACCCAGTTTTCGGTGGCCATCGCCGGACTCCGGCGACCTTAATACGGGTCCAAAACGGCCCCATTTCAACTGATTCCAGCGCGTAATCTCTTCCTTATCTCCCTGGGATTTCCGTTCATGCAACAATCACCGTAAATCCACTATAAAGTTCACAATCCGGCGAAATCGCCATTGTTGCCGGCGAAAAGCTTCATTTTCCGGCCATCTCATTCGGGCTTCCAACTCAACAACTCTATATATGAATCAAATTGTTTTTAAATGATCTATTTACTGGTACTAGTCAATCGAACCCAGGTTTACCAGATTAGAAATTCCCAATTATTAATCAAGAACATTCAAACATTCAAACCCTATTTTATTAATTCGAAGATCAAACTCAAATTTAACCATGTTATTGAACTCCAAATTTAACATATAATATACCAAATTGACCAGGAAGAAGTAATCTACACGATTATGCCATCAAATCATATCAAAAACATCAAGAAAAAAATTCATATTTTAATTCATAATTAATTTGAATTAAATTAATTAAATCATGAGAATACCTTGATTCTTGCACAAAAACAGATGATTGATTCAGGAAGAGGGTTTCGAGAGCTTCGTTTTGATATGCTGCACGCCTGAATCAGAGTTCGATAACGCCTTCGATCGTACGTTTGATTCTCAAAAACGTATCGTTTTTAGGGTTTTTCTCTGTATTTCTTATTTGTTACAGATTGGTTATGATTTTTACGAATAAAATGAAATAATAAAATGGCTATATATATTTATGGAATATTGGTTCGTTCTGGATCATTTTGGATCGTTAAATTAGTTACTTAGCTGCTAAGTAACCACAAAAATGATCCGATTTGATACCCGTATTGGATAATTATCCAAACCGAGCTTTTTATAAAATACTTTATACGAAAATAATGTAATAATATCCCGTCTTTCAAGAATACGGGTCTCGTTGATTCACTGAAATGATTGTCGTATCGAAAATATTGCGCCTGGCCGCGCATGGGTCAAACAGTAATCCGGATCGAAAAGGTCAAAACACAGAAAATATCTGGAATTACCAGATTAGGTTAGGAAGGAGTTTTCGAAAGAGTTTTGGGTTACAAAAACGTAAAAACGGTTGAGGTTGGGCGATTTCCGGCTTTATAAAATAATTTTGTAATTATTCAGAAAATAATTAATAACTCCATAAATCAATATAAAATCATATAATATTCCAAAAATTACCAGAAAAATTCCTTAATTATCTATATTTTATTCTGGACATAATAGAATTAACACTCTCACATTTTATCACATATATACATCTAAATATTATTATCAATCACCAGATAATTCACCAAAAATTCATAGAATAATTATATAAAAATCATTTATTGATAAAATAATTACACGTGATATCCCGGATATTACAATTGCTTTGCTGCCTCTTTCCCCTGTTTTGCTGTTGCTTCCCCTTCTTTTCTTGCCGCCGTCGCCTCCGGTCCCGGAGTGGTGGCAGTGGTGTGGTCGTGTTCGGTATATATATATACATATATATGTATATGTGTGTGTGAAATTATGTGCATGTGTGTGTTAGTGTGTGATTGTGTGTGTGTTAGTGTGTGTTGTGGGTGTGTGTTACGGCGACGGCCGCATGTAGCCGTGTGGCACCGGGTTGTGTTATGTTCTTCCTTCTGTTGTTGGTTGGGCTGGTTCTGTTGCAGTTGGGCATGTTAAGTTGGGCCTGGCTGTTGTATTTTGTGATGGGCTTTTGTTGAGCCCGTGTGTGGAGTTGGACCGGACTGTTATAGATTTTAATTTTAATTTCCTTTTTGTTGCATGAAATTCTTGACTAAAATTTGTGATGTTAAATTATTATTTAAGCGAGCGATAATTTTAATCGGTGAAATTTATTCGGACACCCGTATATTTTCGGACACCAATAAGTTTTACCGCCGTGCGCGGTGGACGGTGATGACCCTGTTCTGAGTCCTAAATATTTTAAATAAATAAACAACTCGTATAAATTATTTTTGGGACTAAAAAATTATTTATGTGGCAGTTCGAATTGATTTGTTGGGAATTGACGTCGATTGATATTTCGACGGGTAGGTCTATAAACAGAGGAGTCGCTGTCCAAATTTTTCTAAAAATTTCCTTTAATTACGAATCGAGTGTATATATCTCGTTAAATACAAATTAAACCATGGTTGCTAAGTGCACTATTATTGTGTATATATTATTATTATTCGAATGCATACGAGTCGAAAATTGTATCGTTGGGTAATTAGTTTAGTGAGGATAAGTCAACCATAATCGGTCATTTAACTTGGGTTGTTTTGATTTCGTAGGTTCGAGTCAAAGGACCCAGTAGTTGAAGTCAATTAGAGTCAAGCCAGTGTTAGTACAAAGCTTCGCAAGGCAAGTACCCCTGAACTTATCTTTTACAGTTCAGAATATATGAATAGTTGTGGATTTCAATTATGTACTGGAACCGAACATTTTAAGTTACGTATTCTTCGTATTTAAATATGTTTTACTAAACGATGTTTTTGGGAAAAAGTAACTTCTGAAAATGCCTATCTCTAGACTATGATTAAAATTAAAAAGGGATTTTTAGAATGTGTGTTGTAATCGTTTGAAAAGAGATAGGTGTAATTGATTTTGAAAACTGGATAAAAATGAATCAGATATTGGATGGTCAGTGGTGTAAGAGGCCCGTTATTAGGTAACGGCCCAGTAAGTGGTTGCGTAAGAGGCTAAGTCGGATGCGCGCATTGGTAGGCCGCTTATTCCATCATAACAGAGACCTAACTAGTCTCTGGGTTCCGGAACAAAAATTGTGGTGGGATAGACTGATCATATGTCCCTAGAATTTATCCACTTTTATATCTGGATTTGGTTTAATGGTTCCCGTAACGTAACAAATGGATTATGGTCCCCGTAACGGGACAAATGATTTATGGGTCCAGCAATGGACAGTGGTTTTGGAAAGGAAATAGCATGCTAAAATTGGACTCTGGTATTTTGACACAGCAAACTACAGATGATATTATTTTACAGAGCATGCTAGTTTTGATATCCAGTTTATACCTGTTTTACGTAAACTAGTTTTGATATCTGTTCCTATACTATTTTTTTATATATCCTGTTTTACTGGTTATTCATATAGAGGTACTGTTGAGAAATTCATTGCTCACCCTAGTAGCTTATTTCGTACTTATTGATTGCAGATGTCTAGAAGACCAGGTCAGCGTAGAGTGTCAGCCCCCTTCGGTCCCGGCTCCTCTGAGGTAGTTTGTATCAGACCCTGAGGTCTGATGAGTTGCTGTAATAAGTTAGGATGTCGGATCTTGAATAAGTTAGTGTTGTTTTGTAACCTAAATAATACTTGAACCTGAATCGGCTCCTGGTTTGGGGTCGTGTGTTATAATAAAGTTTATTTAGTAGTTTATATTGTAGTTTATTATATTTTTGGTGATGTCAGCCCCTGTTCCCGGGGTTGAGGCCTTCACAGTTGGTATCAGAGCTACAGGTTCAAGTCCCTAATTTAGGTTAAGGGTTGAGTCAGAAAGGTGTAGGAAGTGTGTCTTAATGTGTGAGTGAGCAACTCATTTAGAGGAGCAACCCTAAGAGTCAGTCGAGAGTTTCGACGGTGTTACCCTGGCATCTATTAATACTTTAATAGGCTTGCCTTAACCTTGTTGTATCTTCCTTGTATATTGATATGGTTAATAGTGGCCTATAGTGATCTCTACTTCTCCGTCTCCGGGGAATCAGTCAGATTCAGATGATTCAGATTCTGAGCGGACTTTGGATGTCATAGCTGAGGAGATTCCCATGCCTCTTCTACCCGTTCCTCCAGTTGCACCAGGAGGTGTGTTAGGACCTAGTGCCCATTCTTGATGGGTACGAAGGTCACTATCGGCTGTTAGGGATTTCCCTCCAGGATGTAGTCCCAGTTCCTCCACCTCGAGACCACCTGTCCCTCCATCTGTTCTTTCAGGTGCATCCTCCCTAATCCCTTACCATGTTCACCGAGCGGTGAACCAATCTTTGATCAGCGAGCAGAGCCCAGGGTTAGCAGCACAGCTTGACCAGATTCCGGTCGGGCCTTTTTAGCGCATCCCCGCCCCTTCACCCGATGTATAGGAGAGAGTGTGATCCTTGACTCAGGCTGCTGTAGAGAGAGCCCAGACCATTAACCGTTTCATTAGCTCCGAGTTTAGAGTTGTTCAGTACAAGGATCTCGTGAACTTGTTGGTATTTGAGTTAGGATCCATCAATGGTAGTCGCAGTGGCTAGATCAGAGTTGCTACAGGGAGATACAGAGCTCAGAATTGTTATAGGAGTTCTATAGATGATTTTCCTATATATGTTTATTATGTGATGTAGTTTGTATTAGGCGGGGCTGCTATGACAGCCAATTTTGTTGTGTATCTAGTATATTTCGAGTGTTGTACTATAGTTATTGGATGGATTTGTACTGTTGTTGTACTGTCGTTCTTTTATTATATTACTGTTGTTGATTTTATCTTATTGCACTTTTGTTATTGCTATTATTGTTATTGTTGTATTTGTTGCTGGTTTTGTTAAATTTAGTTATGCATCATGGATGGACCCCAAATAAGCAGGGAAGGGAATATTTAATTGTGATCGCATTCTCCTGATACATAAAAATATTGCTACCCGGGGGCACAAATTTTATATCAAAACCTTTTGTTGTGTTTCAGGAGAATGCCTCCCAAGAAAAATTTCCCGTCCAATTCCTCCAGCAGGAACTCTGAAGGGGGCCAAGTCATGGATGGATTACTAGATTTGCTGCGCCAACAGTCTAACAAGATGGCTCAGCAGCAAGAACAATTCCAGCAGTAGCAATAGCAATTCCTGCAACAGCAGCAACAACAGCAGCAATTTATACAATAACAGCACCAAAAAATCCAACAACAGCTGCAGCTCCAACAGCAACCCCAGCCAAGAGAGTCAAACCAGACTGTTAGCTTCAAGTCTTTTCAGTCAGTTAAACCCCCAGAGTTTAAGGGCGAAGTAGACCCGATTGCTGCTAGAATTTGGCTTAAGGAAATGGAGAAAGTCTTCACCCTTATTCAGGTCAGTGATGATTCTAAGTTGGATTATGCCAGTTACTTTCTTAAGGGTGAAGCAAGTGTTTGGTGGGAATCTGTGCGTGCATTAGAAGGAGAAGGCCCTGTCTCTTGGGCCAGATTCATGGAGTTCTTCCTAGAAAAGTATTTTCCGGATTTCTTGCAGATTCAGTTGGAAGTAGAGTTTTTGGAATTGAAGCAAGGAGAGAAAAGTGTGGCTGAGTATGAGGCCAAGTTTACGGAGTTGGCCCGACTAGCCCCTGGATATGTGAACACTGAAATTCAGAAAGCTAGAATATTTCAGCAAGGACTGAAGTCGGAAGTTCATACTGGAGTGGTGGCCCTGCAGCTTAAGACGTATACCTCTGTAGTTCAAGCCGCCCTGGTGATTGAGAGTGATCAGAAGTTGGCCTCTAAGGAAAGGAGTGATAAGAAGAGATGGTTTGAAGGTGGTATAGGTAATGCAGACCAGGAGGAGTCTAGTCAGAAGTTCCCAAGGAAGTTTGGACGGAATAGGAATAAGAGGTTTAGAAGGTAAGGCATGGTTCAGACGAGTTCCAATGTCACCTCAGTTGCCTCTGCCGCAGTTTAGTCAACCAGGCCAGTTGTGGATTGTAAGTCATGTGGTAAAAAGTGTAGTGGTCAGTGAAGGAAGGATGTCCAGTGCATTAAATGCGATAAAAAGGGTCATTATGCGTCAGAGTGTAACACAGGAAACTTTGGAGTCACCTGCTTTAAGTGTGGTAAGGTTGGGCACATCTCCAGAAACTGCAAGATGGTTACTCAAGGCAGTGTAGGAGGTAGTGAATCTCAAGGACCAGCAACTGGCACAGCAAAAGCCAGAACCTTTAAGATGACCAAGAGATCTAATGCTTAGGATTTAGATGTAGTTGCAGGTACGCTTTCTCTAAATTTCGTGCCTGCTAAAGTTTTATTTGACTCAGGAGCATCTAAGTCTTTTTGTTAGGTCACACACACACTGTAGAGGGGGTGAATACAGTGTATAGTACACTCAAATCGAACTTTAAGAACTTAAGTAACAAAAAACAAACTTTATTGAAACAATAAACTCTGTTACAGTATGGAACTATTACCTCTCAGTGATGAACAATATCACGAGAGCTGCTAGGGTTACAATGAATAATCTTCTCGAATATATGATAACACTTATAGTGTAAACCCTATGTCTGTGTTTATATACTACACAGTTACAAGATAATCGCTAATTGATATGGAATATAATTCTGCTTCCTAAAATATATCAATCAGATATCTTTTCTTCCAAGTATTCCATTCTTCACGGAATTCCTTCTTCATGCATATCTCTTCTTATGTTTATCTCGATCTTCTTTCCTTTAATCAGCTACTGTCCTACTCTGATCATCCTTCAGCACTTAAGTTCTGATATCTAACTTCTGATGATTATCTCCTGATAATATAAGTACTGATATCCTTAAGTCCTGACTTCCAGTATAAGTACTGATCAACAGTTAAGTACTGATTTATCCTGTTCAAGTAAGATCTGAAAGCTAAACATAAAACATATTAGCCATGACATTATCAAATATATCTAACAACCTCCCCCAACTTGTAAATTAGCATAATATACAAGTTTAACAGATATTTGATGATGTCAAAAACATTAAGTACAAATGCATGAGAATTAGACTAGATAACTACAACTTACAGTCCTTAAAGCTTTACCAATATTCAACTTCTGATAACAACTTCAGTCTGTACAAATATCAGAATTTAAGCAGTTGTAGATCTTCGACTTGGCTTCATCATCTGATCTCCCTGATGTCAGGAGTTGTTCTGAGATAGTTCTTCAACAAACATTTCTCAGCATATCTGAGTTCATCAATTATTCTCCTTTTGGCATCTTTAAGTTCTGCAGTATCTTCACCAGTTTGAAAGATTGCAGCTCTGAGATCATTGATCTTTGCTTTTCTCAACTCCTGATCTAGTCTTATGACATAAGCTTTGTTAGACTCCAGATTGAATTCAAGTCCCTTAATACCAAGATATGTTCTGATCTGTGCAGTATTAGGCTTCATATCAACAATATCACCATTGTGATCTCTGTACTTTGGAACATATGTGCTGACAGACTTAACAGAATAAAGCCTTTTCTGTCTCTGAATCTGTTCTTTTAAGTAGTTTGCAGCAGTCCCTATTATTCTGTCATCCACTTGAAGTAAGAAAAGTACATGCTCCAATTCTTCAAAATACTTCAATGGAATGGTATTTTGTCTTATATGATAAACCCTACCATCTGTCATGAAATACAACATGATGTATTCTTTCAAGTAGGTATGGTAAACCATCTATACAGATTCCAGTTGATTCAATCTCTCAGGAGTTGCTCCAATACTTGGTTCACTCAAAGAAGTTGGATCATTGGTAGTGTTGTGTACTCTTCTTTCATCAGCACTTCCCAATCCAGTTTTATCTCTTGCTTCCTTTCCAGTGACTACTCTAGCTTCAAAACCACTTGCAGTAGTCTTCAAAGATTGAGTCTGTTTTGCTTTAGTGAATCCTGGTAGGAGTGTCTTTGATCTATTTTCTGATATCAAGTTAACTTGAGCTGTGTCAGAGGTTACTTGCTTCTTTTGAATATCAGAACTTACAATTTCTTGACTCTGAACAACTTGAGCCATGTCAGAGGTTGTTTTGAGAACTTTTCTTAAAGTCAGAGCAAGATCATCCTTTTCATCAGTAATTTCTTCTTCCTCAGGAGGTACATAAACCTTGATAGGTTCACCAACCTTTTCTTTACCCTTGGATCTTGGATCTATCTGTGGTTGTGATCTAGCCAATGTTGCTTCATTATGTGTCCTTTCTTTGATCACAATACCTTTGAGTTTTGGAAGTGGCTTTTTACCAGAAGCTTCAGATTTAGATATTACTTTCTCTGATTTAAGCCTGGCTTCTTCTTCCTTTAAACTTTCCAAGTCCATTCCTGGATTTTCTTGAAGAAATAATCGTCTTGACATTTCCTCATCAAGATCTAAAAGTTCATCAGAACTTAACTTTTTACCAGCAGCAGAACTTATTCTTTTCCCAGTATCAGAACTTGTCCTGTGACTAGCTTGTCTTGATGTGAATCCTCTACCTTGACTATGACCTCTACCCATTCCAGAGCTTCCTTGATCAATTTTTCATTATCCTTTCCTGTCAGTGTCTTGTCAGTCTTGCATTTGGACTTAATTACCTTCTCCCCCTTTTTGGCATCAGCAGGTAGTAAAAGAGAGATAAGTAATTCCACTGAGGATTGGATTTCAGTAAGTTAAGATTGCTGAGAAGCTTGATTTGTCAGAATTTCATCAATCTGAGCTTGTTGATGATCTTGAGTCTTCTCAATATAAGCAATCCTGTCAATGGTAAGTTGGAAGAACTTTTTCTTATCAATTTTCCAAACTTGTTCTTGTTTGATAAAGTTCTCCTGAATCTTGTGTAGCTCTGCATGAGTAGTTGAATAAAGACCTTGTAGATGTTTAGTACTCAATGCAGTGACCCCAAGCTGGGTTTTAAAATCATCAGAATTTAACATTGCATCAGCTTTAGTCAAGTGCTCAGCAAGATGTTTTTCAGTTGAAACACATGAAACTGAGTTTCATTCCTTAGTCCACTCCTGACCTGCAGGAGTTTCACTCCAAGGTACTGGTGCTTCCCCGGTAATAAACTGCTTAACCAATTCAGACTTAGGAAGAGTCTGTTGAGGAGTATGTCCGGAAGGACCTGCTGCATCAGTATCTACAACATGAGCAGTTGGAGCAGCATCACCAGTATTTCCAGCATGTGCAGCATCAGAACTTAAAGAATCAGTATCTTCTGATAAGACAACAGTGTGAGTAGCAATGAAGGCTTCAGCATCCTCTAATTACTGATCTTGTTCTAAGTTCTGATCAATAGCCATATCCTGATGCTCACCTAAATTCTGATCATTAGTAACAGGTGTTGTTGATAACTCTGGAGTTTGAACAACATCAGTAACAGGTGTTGTGGAAGGAATATTTGTTGTTGGAGCTTCTAAGAGAATTACTGCAGGTACAACCAAGTTTTGAACATCAATATCAACACTTGTGCCTGGATCAACAGAAGACACGGAGGGTGTGTTAGCCTTTTCAGAAACAGCTTCCTGAGATGGAGTTGATGGAGAAGAAGTGACTGGAGCAAATTCCTTGTCTTGTGAGATCAGAGATTCCTGATCCCCTTCCTTAGCTGCTTCCTCTTCATCATCTGAAACTGGCCTTTTTGCCCTCTATTTCTTGTATCTCGTTGTTGATTTGGATTCCTTGGGAGTTTCAAGAACTGTCATTCTTCTAAGCCGTTTGAGAAGCCTAGATCCCCCAATTCCAGAATCCTTCTGAGAAGTCACTTTCTCAGCTTCACCTACAACAGGTTCTGAAGAAGGAACATGTTCCTCAGTATCAGATTCATCTCTCAATACAGTCCTCCTCATCTTTTGAGGTGTTTGAGGAATAGTTTTTGTCCTCTTTGGCTTGGAGGATGAGGGTTGAACAGTCTGTGAAGTAGAGAGATAGGATTTGAGATAAGTCCTGAGGGTAGGTTGAGTAGTATGAGTGGTAGGTGCTGAGGATGATGGTTTTTGGGTGTTTGTGGTTGGTTGGACATCAGAGTAAACAGATCTGTAAGTATCAGGATCAGCATTTACTAGGATCTGTTTTACAGACGGAGGAATCTGTAATGGTCTAACCACTGTTTTCTTTGTATCAGCATTTACCAGATCATTAAAGTATCATTTTGCAACTCTAAAAGGTGGGGTTGAGGAACTGACTAATTGATGTTCATCAGTACAAAAAGTATATATAAGTTGACAGAATCTAGCAAAATAGACAACATTTCTATCCTCTGTCATCCTATCCCCAATAGAACCAATTATTCCAGTTGCAAAATCAAAATGAGTTTGATGGATAATAGCATACCCTATGTGCTGACTCAGAATTGGGATAACATCAAAATTCGAACATTTGTTCCCAAAAGCTTTGGTGATGCAGTCAAAGAAGAAACTCCATTCTCTTCTGATATTAGCCCTTTTTAACTGCCCAAGCTTTGCCAAACTCTTTTCATATCCCAAATCAGCCATTAACTTCTGAAGTGCTGATTCCTATGGAGTTGAAAAAGTACAATTGTCTGGGAGATGTAGAGCTTTGCGTATTGTACCAGGAGTGACTGCATAAGATGAATCACCCACTTCAAAAACAATACTGGGAGTGCCATGTTTACCACCATCATCAAAGTGCCCAGTCCGCCAAAACGTCAGAACTTGTTGACTTGAAAAGACTTCAGGCTGAGTTAATGCATACCCAATCTCACTGTGTGCAAGAAGATCTTGCATAAAATGCAATTCAGATGGAGCTTCAGCATGATCAAGAATTGCAGCGTAGTTGTTTGGAACAAACTTAGCTCCATCAATGATTAAATCCTTAGGTGCCATGTGAAAAATTGACATTCAAAAGTGCCTGTTAGGTGTTTGATAAGATGGCTGTATGAAAAACCAACGTGAGAAGAAAGAGAGTAAAAGTAAGTAAAGAGAAAAAAATATGAAGGAAATAAAAGATTAAAGAAATCCTCTCTCTGTTTTACTTATACTCTGAACAAAAATGTTACCGTTGGACACCTGTCAGACATGAATTAATATATCAAGACAATACATTCATGAAATGGAAATTACATCAATACTTATAAAAGATTTTCCCTAAGCTTCTAAACCTAACATCAACAGCCTTAGTCCTAGCTAAGAAGCCTGACAAAGCTGATGATGAAGAAAGACAGGAAGAAGACGAGATTAAGTCATCTTCTTCTTCCTACTCTCGACAAACAGAATGGCGAGTCGGATGATTCGCTCTTGCTGGCGGAGACGATGAAGATGAAGTTCTCTTTGAACGGCCACCAGATCACGTTTGATAACCTCTGGAAATTGAATCCAGAGATTGTGAGGAATGTTGGTGATAGGGTATGGAGTTGGAATTCCATTCAAAAAGACATGCACAGTCTCATCACCATAATTGTAGAACCAGCCAAATGCAGCCATTTGTGATGATAAATGAAAAACGAGAGTGAGTTTGTGATAAAAGTGTGATGGGAAGGCTGATGTGAAGTGGTTGCTTATATAGGCAAGAGAATGCCAGGAGACGCAAAGAAATTGAATGCTGACAGGTAGAATTAATTCTACCTCGTCTCCCTAGACTTTGAAAAAGAATAACATTCATTGGAAAGAGGAATCATGGTTTAAAACACACAAGAAACAAGAAACAGTGGACTGTTCAAGTACGAATACCATTAATCCTAATCATAGTGACTATTAATCTTCCACTTCAACATATTCTAGTTCGAACTGAGACTGTTATCAAATTTTATTCACAGATAAGCCAAGTAAAGGATTAGACTGAGAAATCAGAACTTAGACCTATACCAGAACTTAACAGTCATCAGAACATAATTTCTTAACTCGAAAAAGGAATGCCCATCTTAGTAAATCCTCATACAAGTTCTGAGTTATAGACTTCAGAACTTAATCATCAGAACGTGTAACTAGAACTTGTCCTCAGAATTTGTGCAATAATGACACAATGACTGTTTATCTAAAATAACATAGACCACCACAGAAATTTTCATCATTCAGATGGAGTGATTAGTGTGTGCATTAAGCTAAATAACAGAAAAAGAGTAAAGTCTGATTCACTTCAGTACATCTTAGAAATAAGGCATAACTAAAATTTTGCTAAAGAGCTGTCATTGTCCTGAAACCTACTGATGAATGAGTTCATGCTTGAGTCCACCTCAACTATTTTGTGCTAATTTTATGCATCTTTTGAAATTCTATTTTACAATGGCTTCTCAGTGTAAGTGAGTCACGACTGTTTATCAGAATTTATGCTATTATCAAAGTATTTCTCCAGTAATCATAGAGTGTGAAAAGTCACCAAGAAAATATTTTGCTTTTCTAATGCATATTTACTTAATACCATCAATGCACTTGGGTCGTCCCTTCCACATTTTTACTCTTGATCTCAAAGGAGTACCTGATTTTATTCTTTGATCTTTTTGCTTTTTCTTTTGATAAGTGAGGTTTATCAGCACATAGTACATTCAGCAGTTTTACTAGTATCAGAACTTAACAGATGAGTAGCATTATTCTAATTTGTGACTTAGTAATAAGATATACAAAGTAAACTCAACTAAGCTCAATTATCAGAATTTGCTAGGGTCATAAGATTTCCACTGAAATAATTACTTCTTACAAGGGATCATTTGTTTATTGAAGACTACTAGATCAGTATCTAACACAGTTATCCTCATAGAATTGAATAATTACTTAAACAGATATATCAATTATCAGAGTTGAGAAATATATATCAGACAACAGTCAGTACTTAAAAACATTTATCAATTAAGCACAGAATACACAATGAGATTAATTCTGTAAATACTGAGCATAAAGTCTGATAACACAGAACAAGACTAAGCAGATTTAGAGAAAGAACCTGAAACCATTCCAAGTTCATTTACCAATCTTGTAAAAGTAGCTTCACACAGTGGTTTTGTGAAGATATCTGCTAGTTGTTGATCTGTGGGAAAAAAATGCAATTCCGCTGTACCTTCATCCACATGTTCCCTGATGAAGTGGTACCTGATGCTGATGTGCTTTGTCATAGAGTGTTGAACTGGATTACCTGTCATAGTAATAGCACTTTGATGATCACAGTAAATAGGGATTTTGAAATATGTTAACCCATAATCCAGTAACTGATTCTTTATCCAAAGAATCTGTGCACAACAGCTTCCTGCAGCAATATACTCTGCTTCTGCAGTTGATGTGGAAATTGACTTTTGTTTCTTGCTGAACCAAGAAACCAATCTGCCTCCAAGAAATTGGCAGCTTCCAGTTGTGCTTTTCCTGTCAATTTTGTAGCCTGCAAAATCTGCATCCGAGTAACCTATTAGTTTAAAGTCTGATTCTCTAGGATACCACAATCCCAGATCAGCTATTCCTTTAAGATATTTAAAGATTCTTTTCACAGCTGTTAAGTGGGGTTCTCTTGGATCTGCATGAAATCTTACACAAAGACAGGTAGCATACATGATATCAGGTCTACTAGTAGTTAGATAGAGTAGAGAGCCAATCATACCTCTGTAGTCAGTAACATCTACTGATTTACCAATATACTTATCCAGTTTTGTTGCAGTGGCCATGGGAGTGGATGCACTTGAACAATCTTGCATTCCAAATTTCTTCAGCAAGTTTCTGGTGTACTTAGATTGACAAATGAAAGTGCCTTCTTCATTCTGCTTGACTTGAAGGCCCAGAAAGTAGCTAAGTTCCCCCATCATACTCATCTGATATCTTGACTGCATCAGTTTGGCAAACTTCTTGCAAAGTCTGTCATTTGTAGATCCAAAGATGATATCATCAACATAAATCTGGACAAGAAGTAGGTCCTTTCCATGGTTGAGATAGAAAAGTGTTTTGTCTATTGTTCCTCTGTTGAATCCACTTTCCAGAAGAAACTGAGCTAAAGTCTCATACCTTGCTCTAGGAGCTTGCTTAAGTCCATAAAGTGCTTTATCAAGCCTGTAGACATAATCTTGATGTTTGGAATCTACAAAGCCTGGAGGTTGTTCAACATATACTTCCTCCTCCAATTCTCCATTGAGAAAAGCACTTTTCACATCCATTTGAAAGACAATAAACTTTTTGCGAGCAGCATAAGCCAAAAATATCCTTATGGCTTCTAACCTAGCAACTGGTGCAAATGTTTCATCATAATCAATTCCCTCATGTTGAGAATATCCTTTTGCGACCAGTCTTGCCTTATTCCTTGTAATTATGCCATCACTGTCAGTTTTGTTTCTGAATACCCATTTTGTACCAACAACATATCTATTCTTTAGTCTTGGCACTAGGGTCCAGACTTTGTTCCTTTCAAATTCATTTAACTCTTCCTGCATTGCTTGCACCCAATCAGCATCTTGAAGAGCTTCTTCAACTTTCTTTGGCTCAGTCTGAGAGAGAAAAGAATTGTAGAGACATTCATTTGAAGTACCTGTTCTAGTTCTGACACCTGCATCAGGATTTCCAATTATCAAATCAGGTGTATGTGAATTTGTCCACTTCCTTGCAGATGGAAGGTTGTCTCTAGAACTGGATGCTCCCCCATGATCCATGTTATCTTCATTTTCATTTTCTGATGCTCCCCCTGAAACTATGCTCTCTGAGTTGGATTCTTCAGTATTTAGATTTTCAGCACTATCAGAACTTGGCTTATCAGAACTTGACGAATCAGAACTTGAAGAGCCGGATGCATGTTCTGATGTTTCTTGAGATGAGGTAGGATCTTGAGTATGCTCCCCCTGCATAGGTGCATCTTCCTTTGACGTAGTTACCACAGTTTCAATAACATCAGAGTTTAATCCATCAGAGTTTACAGTATCAGGACTTAGACTGTCAGGATTTTCAGTATCAGAATTTGAGTCTTCATTTTCAAATCTCAGCTGATCATGGTCAATGAAATCTTCAAGACCAGTAATCTTCTTGTCATCAAAAGAGACATTGATAGATTCCATGACCACTTTTTTTCTGAAATTATAGACTCTAAAGGCTTTTGTGGAAAGTGGATATCCAACAAAGATTCCTTCATCAGCTTTTAGATCAAACTTTGATAGCTGTTCAGGATGAGTCTTGAGAATAAAACACTTGCATCCAAATACATGAAAATATTTCAGATTTGGCTTCTTTTTCTTCACCATCTCATATGGTGTTTTTCCATGCTTGTTAATGAGTGTTGCATTTTGAGTAAAACAAGCAGTCTGCATAGCTTCAGCCCAGAAATAGGTTGGAAGCTTTGCTTATTCAAGCATTGTACGTGCAGCTTCAATGAGAGTTCTATTCTTTCTTTCAACAACTCCATTCTGCTGTGGAGTTCCAGGAGCAGAAAATTCCTGCTTTATTCCATGGTTTTTGCAGAACTCTTCCATTATCAAATTCTTGAACTCAGTGCCATTATCACTCCTTAAAATTTTCACAGAATCTTTGACCATTTTATCCAGCTATTTGACATGATCAATCAAGATAGATACAGTTTCACTTTTTGTGTGCAAGAAATACACCCATGTGTATCTGGTGAACTCATCCACTATGACCAACGCATACTTCTTCTTTGCAATAGACATGACATTTACTGGACCAAATAGATCAACATGTAGTAGATGATAAGGCTCAAGAGTTGATGATTCAGTCTTGCTCTTGAATGAAGATTTTCTTTGTTTGGCTTTCTGACAGGAATCACAAAGACCATCAGGAGCAAATACTGTTTTTGGCAATCCTCTCACAAGATCTTTCTTGACCAGTTCATTTATATTGTTGAAATTTAAATGAGAGAGTTTCTTGTGCCAATTCCAGCTTTCTTCAATTGATGCTCTACTCATCAGACAGATTGCAGAACCATCAGTACTTGTTGAAAGCTTAGCTTCATAAATGTTATCACACCTGTATCCTTTCAGAACAACTTTGCCTTTAGATTTACTCACAATTTCACAGTGTTCTTCAAAGAAATCAACATGATAACCTCTATCACAGATTTGACTTATACTCAGTAGGTTGTGTTTAAGTCCTGAGACCAGAGCTACTTCTTTAATTATGACATTTCCAAGATTGATATTGCCATATCCCAATGTTTTTCCAATGTTGCCATCTCCATAAGAAACACTTGGGCCAGCTTTCTCCACAAAGTCTGATAGCAGGGCCTTATTTCCAGTCATATGTCCTGAACATCCACTGTCCAAAACTAGAATATTTTTCCTGTTGCCCTGCAATCACAAAGACCACTAATTATTAGTTTTAAGGACCCAGACTTGCTTGGATCCTTTGGCCTTTTTAAGTTTGTTAACATTTGCAGCGGATTTAGCATCAGAGTTTATGTTAACATTTTTCTTATCAGAACTTACACTATCAGACTTTGAATCAGAATTTACACTAGAAGGAACAATGGAAACTTTCTTCAAAGAAGGTTTTATTTGATAATAATCATAGTACAAGCTATGATATTTCTTACAAGTATAAATGGAATGCCATAAACTACCACAATGAAAATAAGGATTTTGTGGTTTGTATCTAACAGACTGACTCTTAACTCCTGATTTTGAAGGTAAGGAGTTAATATTCTTATTCTTCCTGCAAAAAGAAGTCAGATGGTTAGAACTTCCACAGTTATGACATGTTTTCCTAGAAGCATCAGGAACAGGTTTATAATTATTGCTTTTATTCACACCTTCCTTTCCATTCCTATTTTTCCTAGGTGATTTTACCTTATTTGCATTCTTAACATCTTTCAGCTTATGCTTAAGCTGCTTCTTTGTCATTAAGCCTATGTTCACTTCAGCTGTCTTTTCTTGTTTTAGTTTGTCAGAAGTTAATTCCTTTGTAACTTTTGATTTCTCATTTTCAGACTTTACAGTTACAAACTTAACAGGTTTTAACTTTGGCTTTTGCTTATCAACAGGCTTAATTTCTTCAGTTCCTTTATCATTCTTATCTTCTCCATAACCTAAGCCCTCTTTCCAGTTTCCACTACATAGCAAATTTTGAGGTTTTTTGCCAGAGTTAGTCCAAGTCCTGATAATCTCTCTTTCCTTTTCTAACTCAGTTTTTAGAGATTCATTCATTTTTAGCACTTCATCCCTAACATAAAAAGCATCATCTCTATCCTTCTGAGTTTGATGGAACATGACTAACTCTTTTTCTAAGAAATCATTTCTTTTCTTAAATGCAAGATTTTCAGAAGTTAATCTTTCACATGTTAAAGTTTGATCTCTATAACTAACAAACATGGTTTTAAGATATCTTCTCAACTCATTAATATCATCAGTATGAAAAGCATAAGTAGTCTGAGGTACCTTTGTTTCAGCAGCTTCAGAACTGCTCTCAGCACTTTCTTTATCACCATTTGCCATCAATGCATAGTTTTCCTCACTTTCAGAGTCTGAGGTGTCTGTCCAGCTTTTCTGCTTTGTGACAAGAGCCTTGCCTTTGTCACCCTTTACCTTCTTGCAATCAGGAGATATGTGTCCTTTCTCACCACAGTTATAGCATTTAACATTGGTGTAATCTCCTCTGTCAGACTTTCCTCCTCTGCCTTCAGATCTTCTGAAATTCTTCTTATCAGAACTTATGCCTTTCCTGGAAAACTTCTTTCCCTTCCTGAACTTCCTGTATGCAATCTTTGTGATTCCTTTCACCATAAGAGCACACAGCTTCATCATCTCCTCATCAGCATCAGTCTCAGGCAAGCTTTCAGAATCTGAGTCATCATCACTTTCAGAACTTGATGACTCAGTTTCAGAATTTATGACAAGAGCTTTACCCTTGTCTTTCCTTGAGGAAGCTGCTTTGGGGATTCTTCTTCAGCCTTAAGAGCAACTGTCCTTGACTTTCCTCCTTTCCTCTTGCTTCTTTGTTCCATCTCAAGCTCATGAGTCTTGAGCATTCCATAGATTTCGTCAAGAGTTGTTTCATCAAGATTGTAGTTGTCTCTTATTGTCGTTGCCTTCAAATCCCAGCATTCAGGAAGAGCTAACAGGAACTTAAGGTTTGAATCTTCAAGATCATACTCTTTATCAACCAATGACAAATCATTCAAAAGTTTGACAAATCTATCATATAAATCATTCAATGACTCATTAATCTTTGAGTCAAAGTGTTCATACTCTTGAGTGAGTATTGTCTTCCTGTTCTTCTTAATTGTCTCCGTTCCCTGACACCTTGTTTCCAGAGCATCCCATATCTCCTTAGCAGTCTTGCAGTTGATTACCCTGTTTGACATTACATTATCAATGGCACTATGCAGTAAGTGTCGTACCTTGGCATCCTTAGCAATTGATGTTATATCTTCAGCAGTATAATCACTCTTCTCCTTTAGTATGGTCTTTGCTGCTTCACCTGCAATTGTAACAGCGAGCTTGGTTGGTTTGTGAGGGCCTTCCTTGATTCTATCAAGGTATTCTGGATCTGTTGCTTCCAGGAACATGGTCATCCTTACCTTCCATATGGGATATTCAGATGGTCTCAGTATGGGAACTCTAATGGTCTCATACCGACTCTGAATTTGTGTCTTTGGTGGTTCCTCAGTTTTGGTAGGCTTAGTTGGAGTTTCTGTGTCTGACATGATTGTGTTTGGATCTTTAACTGTATGTGTGTTAACATATAGGCTCTGATACCACTTGTTAGGTCACACACACACTGTAGAGGGGGTGAATACAGTGTATAGTACACTCAAATCGAACTTTAAGAACTTAAGTAACAGAAAACAAACTTTATTGAAACAATAAACTCTGTTATAGTATGGAACTATTACCTCTCAGTGATGAACAATATCACGAGAGCTGCTAGGGTTACAATGAATAATCTTCTCGAATATATGATAACACTTATAGTGTAAACCCTATGTCTGTGTTTATATACCACACAGTTACAAGATAATCGCTAATTGATATGGAATATAATTCTGCTTCCTAAAATATATCAATCAGATATCTTTTCTTCCAAGTATTCCATTCTTCACGGAATTCCTTCTTCATGCATATCTCTTCTTATGTTTATCTCGATCTTCTTTCCTTTAATCAGCTACTGTCCTACTATGATCATCCTTCAGTACTTAAGTTCTGATATCTAACTTCTGATGATTATCTCCTGATAATATAAGTACTGATATTCTTAAGTCCTGACTTCCAGTATAAGTACTGATCAACAGTTAAGTACTGATTTATCCTGTTCAAGTAAGATCTGAAAGCTAAACATAAAACATATTAGCCATGACATTATCAAATATATCTAACACTTTTATATCTAAATAATGTATAAGTAATATGGATTTGATGTTGGAGGATCTAAATGAGCCCTTCACTATAGAAGTGGCTAATCAGGATAAAGGTTCAGTAAATCAGTTTTGTCCTAGGTGTCAACTAGAAATTTGTGGGCATTCCTTTTTAGTGGACTTAATACCCTTTCAGTTAGGAGAGTTTGATGTGATTCTAGGAATGGATATTGATTGTAAGAAAAAGGAAGTTTTGTTGTATACAGGAGATAATAATAGGATAATTTACCAAGGACAGAAGCAGGAAAAGAAATTTCTTTCGATACTGGAAGCAAAGAAGCTGTTGAGACAAGGATGTGAAGCATACTTAGCCCAGATTGTGGACAATGAGAAGAAGGTACTCAGGTTGGAGGAAATCCCAGTAGTTAGTGAATTTTCAGATATGTTTCCAGACGAGTTACCAGGATTACCACCCGATCGGGAGATTGAGTTTTCTATTGATCTAATTCCGGGACCGGAACCAGTTTCAAAGGCCCCCTACCATATGGCCCCAGTAGAGATGAAAGAGCTAGCTAAACAACTTCAGGAACTTTTGGATAAAGGGGTAATTAGACCAAGTGTATCCCCGTGGGGCGCGCCAGTGTTATTTGTGAAAAAGAAGGACGGAAGTATGAGATTGTGTATTGACTATCGAGAATTGAATAAGCTAACAATCAAGAATAAGTACTCTCTTCCCAGGATTGATGACTTGTTTGACCAACTTAAGGGAGCATTTTGTTTTTCGAAGATCGATTTAAGATCGAGATATCATCAGTTGAAGATCAAGCCTGAAGATATACTGAAGACTTCCTTTCGAACCACGTATGGCCATTATGAGTTCCTAGTAATGTCATTTGGACTGACTAACGCGCCAGCAGCTTTTATGGATTTAATGAATGAACCGGGTGTATAAGGAGTATCTAGATAAGTTTATTATTGTATTTATTGATGACATCCTCATCTAGTCAAAGACCAAAGACGACCATGCCGAACATCTAAGGATTGCTTTACAAAGGATGAGAGAAAAGCAGCTATACGCTAAGTTCTCAAAATGTGAATTTTGGCTAGAGGAGGTTCAGTTTTTAGGTCATATATTGGGTAAGGATGGTATTAAGGTAGACCCTGCGAAGATTGAAGCGGTATCCAGATGGGAGTAACCGAAGACTCCGGCAAAAATTAGAAGTTTTCTTGGATTAACAGGCTATTACCGAAGATTTGTGAAGGACTTTGCCAAGATTGCAACCCCATTGACCAATCTGACCCAGAAGAATGAGAGATTTGTTTGGACTGAGAAATGTGAAGAAATTTTCCAAGAGTTGAAAAAGAGGCTAGTGACAGCGCCAGTGTTAGCATTACCAGATGAAACATGGAATATCCATGTTTCATCTATAGTGATGCTTCTCTCAAAGGATTAGGTTGTGTGTTAATGCAACATGATAAGGTTATCGCGTATGCGTCTAGGCAGTTAAAACCCCATGAGCAGAAATATCCAGTTCATGATCTCGAGTTGGCAGCTATAGTGTTTGCTTTGAAGTTATGGCATCATTACTTGTACGGAGAGAAATGTGATATCTATATGGATCATAAAAGCTTAAAGTATATATTCACCCAAAAGGATTTAAACATGAGACAAAGAAGGTGGTTGGAACTGATTAAGGACTATGATTGTTCGATTAATTATCACCCAGGTAAGGCCAATGTGGTGGCTGATGCCTTAAGTAGAAAAGAGAAATTAAATGCGGATGAACTAGCACGAGATTTAGAAAAGATGGAGTTTGAAGTTCGAGTATCAAATGGAAGTCAGGAGCAGAGCGTTGACGGAAAAGATCAAAAGTGTGGCGCCCTCCAAACCCAGGTCAGAAGTTTGGGGTCCACAACACATACACAATATATAAACATGTATAAGAAATATTATTTGCAATGACCCTGCTTTACATAACCGTGGATCGCAACAGGTTAAAGTATGAAAACAAGCCACAACCTTAACTTTTATTACAACGTACCTAATCCTAACGGATTTAACTTTCAACTGATAATAAAATTATTCTTACAATCTTACAATCTCTCTACCGTATGAAGCTCCTTGCTAGCTCGATCCAACTCAAACTGGAACCATAGCCGGCACTTTGGACTGAGGAACTTTACTATCATCTATATCCTTTTTCAATTGCAAAATATAAGAATCGCAAGGGTGAGCTAACTAGCTCAGCAAGTCATAACAGTGATAACTGAGGTTAAGCAATGTTCAAATGGAATGATTCAGAAGTATCAAGTTTATTGTTAAACAATCGTTAGAATTGGATATTCATTTTAACTTTTAAAACCAAGGTTAGGCTGCTGATCAGTCACACACTAACCACGAGCAAGCACACAGCACTGCTTTAATTACTGGATCCAAGGCACACATTGGCCTAACTTGACCATTGATATGGTCTGACCACGAATCTGGTCCACATATATAAAAACTATCCAATTCTAAAGTAGTTCAATATGATAAACAATATAATTCGATAAAATAAGATCATAATCAATGATGGTTAAACACTTGAATAAAAATGTAAGGAAACTCATGGATATCTCAAGGGTATATCAGGGTATGTATAAGAAACAGTTTTCAATCTGTAAAAGGATCAGGTATTAGACAAATAATGATTTTTCAAGGTATAGTTCTTTGATGTTATAAAGAGTGGTTGGAGTATAAAAGTTTCTGTGTTTACGAATAATTTTGTTCTAATCTTTGGTGTTTGGTTGTTATACATTTGGGGAGTAGTATCATATTTGTGTGATTTGGAGTTTGAGGATCAACAAAGGATGGTTTACAAAGAATAAGTCTTACGGTTCAAAATCAAGAAAAATCAGGGTTCAAGGGTAAATAGTTTAAAGCACTTGCAATATAAAACATGAGTTATTTTGAATAATGTCGACATGTTATGAAACAGTTCGAAAATATTTGCGATATATCTTGAAGAAAAGTTCAGAAGTACTTGCCTTACAGGGCCTTACAACTATTATTGATCAACTCTGAGCCGACTCTGCTGCTCAGGCTTTAACGTCTAACCACTATATCACATTGGATTCGACTTCGATACTCCGGTTTTTCTGTTGAAACTCTACGGAGCTTGTCGACTGACTACTAGGTCATCTTTAGTCCATCTTCCACTTTCGGTTTCCCGACTAGAACCTATAGGGTCGAAATACTCTATGTTAGACACCTAGTTATGCTTGACATATCCTCGCTAACCACCTCCACATACGATAGCATATTCCGACTCGTAATCATTCATATTATATTAACACAAACAACAATTAGGGTTCACGTTCTCGAAATCGGTTCAGTGTTCGTTTTCAGAAATACGCATACTTGTCATTTTACGAAATTAGGGTTACAGAGTTTTGGACAGAACATTCACCGCAACATACAATCAAGTTCGTATAAAGTATAAGTATATATATTCACTCGACGTCCCCATAATTATCGGATACGTTCCCGTATTTCCATAGTTGATTTCCTGGAAATCGGGCAGCGTTTCCTTTGTTTATCGGACTACCCGTCGAAATAATTCGACGTCACAATCAACAGACAATCCAACAATTAATCCAATAATCACAAATTCCCAATCACCGCTATTATTCAATTATTACTATTATTCATATTTTTATATAATTATTCATATTAGGACTCAGAATTAGCTCATCACCATCCACCGTCGGCTCGCTAAAGCTCATCACCGACGGCGATAAAATTCGCGGGTTTCCAAACACATCGGGCATCCTTCGCAAATTTCATCGATTAAATTCTATAATTCTGCACAACAATCCTTTTACTTCATGAATTATTAATCAAGGAATCTGCAAAAATTAAAAATTCCAGGTAGTAAATAACTGAACAATCAACAACACAGCACCCTCACCATGCGCCACGCGTGGCAAGGAAGAACAACAGAGATCGAGGAACAAAGATACAGAGCCACAACCACAGAATTTGACCAAATCCTATGCACACATATTAATACATACAAGTATATACGCATATGTATATACACATAAAAGGAATTCAAAACGGAAACAGCCGAGCACGCCGGAATTCCGGCTGCGACGGCAGCTTACCGGGAACGGAGAGAACAACCCCCATAACAGAAAGCAGGCGGCAAAGACACATGGGAAAGGAAGGAAAAAAAAGAAAACAGCCGAGAGGAAGGGACTGCAGATATCGATCAGAGAGAGACGCAAGAAGGAGGAGATGAGATAATTTTTATTTCTAGCAATTGCTGCTATCCTGAGTATAAAACACATGTCCTGAATAAAAGACACGTACCCCCTATTAGACCGACATTCTTAATTCTGATATTAAATTACGATTTTAACGATATATATAGCGTATGAAATTTACCAAAACGGTTCCCAAAATAGCCTTAAAATTTCCGAGATATTCAAAAGCTGATAAAATGAAACTTTCGTAATTTTTAAAGCATTTATTGATCGCCCAATATATCCGCATTTCATAATTAATAACCAAGCTGTACTTAAAACAAATTCAGAAAATTATGGAAATAGTCTTAAAATATTACAAATATCCTGAAGTTTACAAAAACATAAAGTTTGTAATTTTGAAATAATTTCTGAAAGGCAATTTATACCCGCTTTTAACAAATAAACGAATCAACGCGCGGGTGAAATATATCCTGAAAATTTCCAAAATAATTTTAAATTTTTTGAAATATTCCAAACTTAAATAAATATGAGTTTAAAATACAGATTTTACAATTAAATGTAATCTCAAAATCATACAGGGTTAAATAATTGATAAAATATTGATATCTAAATTTTGTAAAATCCTAAAAATAATTATTGAAATTATAAAATCATAAAACTAATTTTAGAGACAATCCAAATATTTACGGATTTAAAATTGTAATAAAATCACCTTTAAAAAATAAAACAGAACAATATAACGAAATTTTTAACTACACATTCCAATCCTTTACACCAGCAAATCCCAGACAAATAGTATATATCAACACACTGCTGCCAAAACCAAGACATATATTTTATTTAATTAATACTTCCACAATTACATATTTAAATAATTTAAAAATACAGGAGTCGTTATATCCTCCCCCCTTAAAAAGATTATGTCCTCAAAATCTGGTTTAACTAAATAAGTGAGGATATTTGTCAAGCATATATGATTCTAATTTCCAAGTAGACTCTTCTATTCGAGGGTTCAAACGTATTCACCATAGATATACAATCATTTCCAAGGACTCGCCTTTAACGTTTAGAATTTGAATCGATCACTATATGCAGAATAAACTTGGACAAGAGCCCACTGGCTCCTAATCACTTAATTCAAATCAGATACTTATCGCTTTAACCTTAACAGGCTAAACACATTATATGTACACACTGTTGTGACGGTAACATCAACTCATGAACAACTTTATCTATATTTATCAATACCTCGAATGATTCACTAATTTTAGGACTTGACCTGTCCCTTCTACTTAGACTTATCTAGTCTCTTTCAAGATGAAACTTGTACTAACAATACTGGTCCTATTTCTATACTCATATTCTCTCTCGATACAATTTCGCCTTCTTTCTTTGCCTACTCCTAACTGCTTCAATCAATATCACTACGCTCTTGGTGTGCTGAATTAACTTAGAATTTGATAACTTTCTTTCTCCCACTTTATCTCAATAAAAATGGGGACCTACACTTGCGTTCATATGAAGCTTGTTAAAGTGGCATTCCAAAGCTGACATTGATGATAAATGATCATTCTAGTGTTCCCTTAAAACTCAACCTCTCAACATATCTTACATTTCCTGAATCACTTCCGTACTTTGACTTTCCGTTTAAGGATGATAGGCGGTGCTCATTTTCAACTTGGTTTCCAAACATTTAAACATCTCTTACTCTTTTCCATCCATTAAGGCTGAAAAGTAATCTCATAGATTCACGTATTATCACCTTTATGTATTTGAACTTCAGATTCCACTCTTTCCGATTCGTTTATTAACTCCTTGGTGGTCTTAACTACATCTAATCCTTTCTGTCGGCATAAGGCATCTGTTACCATACGGCTTTGCTTAGGTAGTTGTTAATGGATTAATTCAGAATCTTTTGTTAACTTTAGTCAAAATTTCATTCTTGAAGACTCAACGTATAGTTCCCTGAATAGATGAAGATGTTATCAATAAATAAAATTCACTTATCTGAGTATTCCTTATACAACATGTTCTTTAATTCCTTATAGACAACTGATACACTTGTTATTTCACATAATATCACCGGAGCTCACAATGCTCATAACTCACTTTAATCGTAATCTCTGATATGTTCTCAGGTCGGATATTAAGTTAATCCCCGAAACATAACATACTTCTTGAATTAGGTCTTATAGGGGTCACTTATTCTTATTGGTTGTTTTGTCCAACTCCCGATAATCAGTACATAATCTCATAATTTCATTCCTTTTCTCCATCAACATTACTGGTACACTTTACGATTCGCTTCTTGTAAAACCACTATTTGGTCTATCTTGTCCACTAGGCCTCCGATACTTTGCCTTAATTCTTTGACATATCCAACACTTCCTAATCCATTTTGAAATTTCCTTCTTGTACCTGGTTATCACTATTTTTCTTTAAATTCTCGTATCTCTTGGCATTTCTTCAGTAAATCAAATTCTTTATATTGTGAATTCCCCGTGGGATCTCATTTCTTAATCCTTTTACTTATAGCATCCAAGTGCTAGAAGAAACCTGGGGATATCATGATCGTTCTCCTGGGCGCATAAATTTCCTCTTACTAACTGCTAACATCGTGATCCATTATCTTCTCTTGACATTTCCTTATCTTTCCCTTAACAACTTCGACTGAAAGGTCATACTACCCGTCCTTGCTCCTTTTGGATTATAAACTCTGACTTCCAATTCCAACTTTTAAAATTCCATAGATAATTCTTCGGGTGCAGTCTCTATGTTCGTTCTCTCCTTTTTGCTTATCGCTTGCTACTACATTTGCTTTTCCTCGTGAATACATACTTCAAACTCTTAGGGTCCGTATATATCTTACACCTTTCTTCATATATATCATGTTTCCCAATCTTTCAAAGAAAATATTATTACTGTTAGTCCCAATTATGAGTAGGATACATCTGCTCATAAGGTTTTGGTTGTCTGGATGCTTATACAATAACTTCATTGTGCTGCATCAACACACATCCTATTCCCTTATGAGAAGTATCACTATAAACTACAAAATCTCCTTGATACTTTCAAAGTGATAAAGCAGGTGCTGTAACCATTCCCTCCTTCAACTCCGCAAAACTTTCTTCACCCTACTCCATTTCCTATAAACTTCTTACTTTTCTTGGTTAGCTTCGCCAAAAGTGTTGCAACTTTCAAGAAATCTTGCCTATATTTTCGATAATAACCAGCCCATGGTAACAATTCTTACTTTTGTTGGTGCTTTTGGTCTTCCTTCATTTATAGTAACTTTAATTCCTGTTAGATCTCCTTTTGCCTCTTCCTCACTGATTACTTATTCTTTCTACCATCAAATCTTTCACCTGGTAAACTTTACATACAACTTCTTCTTCTCCGACTCCCAAGTTTTCATTAAATGCTTCGCATGGTCCTTTGTTGACTTTAAGTAACACAAATATATCTCATCCAGATATTCCTTAAAGATTATGTCCATCAAGTTTAAATATTATTGGTATATTGGTTAATTCAAATGATATCACTAGAACTTTATACTAGTAGTACTTAGTTTTGAAAATTATCCTTGATATGTCCATAGGCTCAATCTCCAATTGGTAACGCCCAAATCTTAAATCAATTTTAGAAAATACATTGCTTCTCCTGTTTGATCAAACAAATCAGTAGTTCGAGGTAACTGATACTTACACTTGATAGTAAACTTGTTGAGCTTTTTTAGTCGATGCATAATCTCATATTTCCATTTTCTTATGAATAATTAGTACCGGTGCACCTCATGGAATACACTGGGTCTAATCGCTTCTTTTTCGAACATCTCTTGCATCTTCTTTGCTAACTTCCTCATTTTAACTGGTGCCATTTTGTGTAAGGCCTTGGTCACTGGCTTCGTCTTAGGTGCTAAGTCAATCGCGAGCTTCATTTCTCTATCTGGAGGAAATGTTGATAACTCATCTGGAAACATATCTTGAAACTCCTTAATTGCTATAAAATCTTCAAATTTTTTTGCTTCTGACTTTTATTTATCTCATAATCACCATAATGCCCACATCTTGATCATTGTAATCATCGTTAACAAATTCTTTACTTTCTTTCATCTTCTGAACCTCATCACCTTCTCATTTGGCGTTCTCAGAATTATCTTTTCATCACGATGATCTATCTGGACATCATGCTTAAATAGTTGATCCATTCCTTAGAATAATGTCAAATCCTCTTATCTTAAATGATAGCAGTTCTTCACAACTTATTGCCAGAAATCTCAATTCCACCATTGGTACTCACTTATTTAACAAATACACGTTCTTAAATTTGCTAGTCCTTTAGTCATAATCTTATCAATTCAACGGGGTAAATCATCTTATCAATGATTCCTTGGGGGAAATAAACAATCAAGTTGCTTCCACATCTCTCAATACTTTAACGCCTAAGGTATTCACCATAATCATCTATATCATCACGTCTGTATTCTGAATAACATATTTTACATACAACTCGCAAACTCTCATTCTTGGAGACGTATTCCTTATTAGAGTAGATTCCCTCGACTCCTAGTGCATCCCTGACTGGGCTAGTGATTTGCAATTCTCGCCATATACCCTTGTTTTCTTTTCATGCGTGAAAGGTAGATGAAAGTTTGCCCGCTTGGTTCATAATACGTTGATTTTTGTTTGAAAAACTCTTGCAAAGAATGACAGTACAACGAGACAACTAGAAGGATTTACAATTCAACAAAAATTAAAGTGGAAAAAAAAGAAGAAATAAGGATTTGAATATGAATAAGATAACCACATTGGTACTTAAGATGGCTAGTCTTTCGTACCGTATGGCATACAACACATGATTACGTGGCGTCCCACCTGACTCTTCGTCATTCTGACAAAGTGTCTCATCATAACACTGTTTGTCCCAATTAGAAAGCAAACCTTGAAGGGAACAATTGAATTTGAAAGAAATGCAATATCCTCCTTTTTGATATCATCATAAGGAGTTTATTAAGAAAAGAAGTTCATACATTTTAGGAATTAAATAGGAATATATGCTGTAATATTGAGGACAAGAATGATACCATTTGTCACCATCCACATTTTACTTGTGTTCATCTTTCGATCTTGTTCGATCAATAGGTGTTCCTACCAGATAACTTCGAGTTTCCTCTTTTTAATTTAGAATAACCGTGAATCATTCAACATAACGATCCTTTTGTTAATAATATTCTTCTTTTAGAAAAGTCTGGAAATCTTCCCAATCTTCTTCGATCATGCCCAGGCTCCTGCTAAATCAATGAATTCCTTGAACTCTGATAGTCCCAGTAATTGGATGAATAGTTACTCCGTACGCTGATTCTGTTGTTAATCTTATTAAACAATACTTGCACCTTACTGTTAGGAATAATCAACTTCTTCATAATTGCAGGTTACTTCGTTCTCGGAATTAGCAATACTAGGTCTGAAACAGCATCTTTCCAGGTAATCCGGGTCTTCTAACAAACAAAAAACTCAAGTAGTAACTTGACAACCAATGTTTAAAAATCATTTTATCCAAAAAGGCTTTTAGAAATTTTGTAAGGGAAAAATCTTTTTCCAAAACTTATTTAAGAATTTTGAAAATCACAAATCTGGCTGTCCTTACTGTATGAGTTGGTTGTTGTCCTTCCTATAACAAGATACCAAGATAAAAAAATGATCACCCAAAGGTCCATTTACTTCCATTTATCTTCTCTCCTTCATTGGGTCTGTTACCTTCCTTAATCGATGAAAACTTCAGCCGTCGTTGCATATTATCTTGTTCGTAGCTTCATTTCAAAGCTTCCATACTGGTAGTACTCCCATCATCATCTTTACAGTCATTAAGTGGAACAGGTCTATCCACCATCCAACAAGTCTATTTCATAGAACAAAGTTTTCTTATATCATGTCACATCACTACTTTATATATCACATTTATCATAGCACCATCATCTAATCCTACGAAAATTCCAGATCTATACTTTTCTCTCTAATTCTTTCAAAACTCCTCTAGTCCATCCCACAAGCTAATCACTGGTGGTCTATTCACTAGTGGCCTCATTTAATCTGGTAGCAGCTATCCTCCGAAACACGGGAATCTTCTGTCTAAGTTCCCTATCACCTTTGTTATAATCTCATGTACTTACCACTTACTGTAGCTATCGAATCCATCCTCGTAAATACTGTTGTTCCATAAGACAGGTTTTAAACTGAGGGTATAGAACATGGTGTAGGGTAAACTGAAGAGATACACTCACAGCCGAATGTCCAGTAAAATAAGAATAAACAAATAGAAGTTCTTAAATAGGTCGTTTCATATCAAGAGGTGGTAAAATAGCGTAGAATAGCTTGAAGAGGGGCAACTGTCATAACGGAAGGTAGTACCATTAATACTGAGGGAGGAACAAGGTGCAAATCAAATCTGAGAAAAGATGACGATCCTCGAACGGAAAGCTCCAAACGATCAGATGATACAGGGAAGTCAGGTTCTGCCATTACCGTTGTCTGGAAAACACGTCACAAGTTAAGAATCCCGAATCGCAATACGAAGACCTACTATACAATCGCACTCAACCTCATTATGACTTACCTTCCTACTTCCTATTCATAATACTAACCCTCTACCCAATCCCGATAATCTAGGCTTGTTTCAATGACTTATAACCTGTAGCTCTGATACCAACATGTGGCGCTCTCCAAACCCGGGTCAGAAGTTTGGGGTCCACAACACATACACAATATATAAACCTATATAAGAAATATTATTTGCAATGACCCTGCTTTACATAACCACGGATCGCAACAGGTTAAAGTATGAAAACAAGCCACAACCTTAACTTTTATTACAACGTACCAGATCCCAACTGATTTAACTTTCAACTGATAATAAAATTATTCTTACAATCTTACTATCTCTCTACCGTATGAAGCTCCTTGCTAGCTCGATCCAACTCAAACTGGAACCTTAGCCCGCACTTTGGACTGAGGAACTTTACTATCATCCATATCATTTTCAACTGCAAAATATATAAAAAGAATCGCAAGGGTAACCTAACTAGCTCAGCAAGTCATAACACTGATAACTGGGGTTAAGTAATGTTCAAATGGAATGATTCAGAAGAATCAAGTTTATTTTTAAACAATCGTTAGAATTGGATATTCATTTTAAGTTTTAAAACCAAGGTTAGGTTGTTGATCGGTCACGCACTAACCCCGAGAAAGCACACAACACTGCTCTAATTACTGGATCCAAGGCACACATTGGCCTAAGTTGACCATTGATATGGTCTGACCACGAATCTGGTCCACATATATAAAAACTATCCAATTCTAAAGCAGTTCAATATGATAAACAATATAATTTGATAAAACAAGATCATAATCAATGATGGTTAAACACTTGAATAAAAATGTAAGGAAACTCATGGATATCTCAAGGGTATATCAGGGTATGTGGAAACAGTTTTCAATCTGTAAAAGGATCAGGTATTAGGCAAATAATGATTTTTTAAGGTATAGTTCTTTGATGTTATAAAGAGTGGTTAGAGTATAAAAGTTTCTGGGTTTTCAAACATTTTTGTTCCAGTGTTTGGTAGTTATACATTTGGGGAGTAGTATCATATTTGTGTGATTTAGTGTATGAGGATCAACAAAGGATGGTTTACGAAGAATAAGGCTTACGGCTCAAGATCAAGAAAAATCTGGGTTCAAGGGTAAATAGTTTAAAGCACTTACAATATAAAACAGGAGTTATTTTGAATAATGGCGACATGTTATGAAACAGTTCAAAAATATTTGTGATATATCTTGAAGAAAAGTTCAGAAGTACTTGCCTTACAGGGCCTTACAACTATTACTGATCAACTCTGAGCCGACTCTTCCGCTCAGGCTTCAACGTCTAACCACTAGATCACTTTCGATTCGACTTCGATACTAAGGTTTTTCTGTTGAAACTCTACTGAGCTCATCGACTGACTACTAGGTCATCTTTAGTCCATCGTCCACTTTCGATTTCCTGACTAGAACCTACAGGGTCGAAATACTCTATGTTAGACACCTAGTTATGCTTGACATATCCTCGCTAACCACCTCCCCATACGATAGCATATTCTGACTCGTAATCATTCATATTATATTAACACAAACAACAATTAGGGTTCACGTTCTCGAAATCGGTTCAGTGTTCGTTTTCAGAAAATACGCATACTTGTCATTTTAAAAAATTAGGGTTACTGAGTTTTGGACAGAACATTCATCGCAACATACAATCAAGTTCGTATAAAGTATAAGTATATATATTCACTCGATGTCCCGATAATTATCGGTTACGTTCCCATATTTCCATACTTGATTTCCCGAAAATCGGGCAGCATCTCCTTTGTTTATAAAACTACCTGTCGAAACAATTTGACGTTACAATCAACAGACAATCCAACAATTAATCCTATAATCACAAATTCCAAATCACCGGTATTATTCAATTATCACTATTATTCACATTTTTATATAATTATTCATATTAGGACTCAGAATTAGCTCATAACCGTCCACCGTCGGCTCGCTAAAGCTCATCACCGACGACGATAAAATTTGGGGTTTCCAAATATATCAGACATCCTTCGCGAATTTCATCGATTAAATTCTATAATTCTGCACAACAATCCTTTTACTTCATGAATTTTTAATCAAGGAATCTGCAAAAATTAAAAAGTCCAGTTAGTAAATAGCTGAACAATCAATAACACATCACCCTCGCCACGTGCCACGCGCGGCAAGGAAGAACAACAGAGATCGAGGAACAATGATATAGAGCCATAGCCATAGAATTCGACCAAATCCTATGCACACATATTAGTACATACAAGTATATACGCATATGTATACACACATAAAAGGAATTCAAAACGGAAACAGCCGACCCTGCCGGAATTCCGGCTGCGACGGCAGCTTACCGGGAACGAAGAGAACAACCTGCATAACAGAAAGCAGGCGGCAAAGACACAGGGGAAATGAAGGAAAAAAAGGAAAACAACCGAGAGGAAGGGACTGCAGATATCGATCAAAGAGAGACACAAGAAGGAGGAGATGAGATAATTTTTATTTCTAGCAATTGCTGCTATCCTGCGAATAAAACACGTGTCCTGAATAAAAGACACGTACCCCCTATTAGACTGACATTCTTAATTCTGATATTAAATTGTGATTTTAACGATATATATAGCATATGAAATTTATCAAAACGGTTCCCAAAATAGCCTTAAAATTTCTGAGATATTTAAAAGCTGATAAAATGAAACTTTCGTAATTTTTAAAGCATTTATTGATTGCCCAATATATCCGCATTTCATAATTAATAATCAAGCTGTACTTAAAACAAATTCAGAAAATTACGAAACAAGTCTTAAAATATTACAAATATCCCGAAGTTTACAAAAACATAAATTTCGTAATTTTAAAATAATTTCCGAAACGCATTTTATACCGCTTTTAAAAAATAAACGAATCAACGTGCCGGTGAAATAAATCCTGAAAATTTCCAAAATAATTTTAAAATTTTAGAAATATTCCAAACTTAAATAAATATGAGTTTCATAATTTTTGAAGAATTCTAGAATTAAATACAGATTTTACAGTTAAATGTAATTTGAAAATTATACAGGGTTAAATAATTGATAAAATATTGATATCTAAATTTTGTAAAATCCCAAAAATAATTATTAAAATTATGAAATCATAAAACTAATTTTAGAGACAATCCAAATATTTACGGATTTAAAATTATAATAAAATCACCTTTAAAAAATAAAAAAGAACAATATAACCAAATTTTTAACTACACATTCCAATCCTTTACACCAGCAAATCCCGGAAAAATAGTATATATCAATACACTGCTTCCAAAACCAAGACACATATTTTATTTAATTAATACTTCAACAATTATATATTTAAATAATTCAAAAATACAAGAGTCGTTATAAGAAGGTGTCAAGAAGGAGTTATGGAACAGGAATTGAATACTCTGACAGAAGAAGAGTTTTGTACTTAAAAGGATAGCCAAGGTTTGTTTAGATTTTCCTCTCGTATTTGGATTCCTAACGTAGCGGAATTAAAGAATGAAATATTGCACGAAGCGCACAACTCTAGGTTTTCTATCCACCCTGGTAGCACAAAGATTTATCAAGATTTAAAGAAGCCCTTTTGGTGGCCAAGAATGAAGAAAGAGATTGCGGATTGGGTCAGTAAGTGTCACATATGTCAGATGGTAAAAGCAGAACATCAAAGGCCCAGTGCATTTTTACAGCCTTTGGAGATTCCACAGTGGAAATGGGAAGAGGTTGCAATGGATTTCATGGTAGGATTGCCAAAGACAAGATCCAATCACGATGCTATCTGGGTAATCATTGATAGATTGACCAAGTCAGTACATTTCCTTCCGATCAATGAAAGGTATTCTTTGGAAAAGCTAGTTAAAATATATTTGGATGAGATAGTCACCAAACATGGGGTACCTGTGTCTATAGTATCAGATCGAGGTCCAAGATTCAATTCACGGTTCTGGACAAAATTTCAGGAATGTTTAGGAACTAAGTTAAATATGAGCACCGCTTAACATCCTCAAATTGATGGCCAAAATGAGAGAACGATTCAGACGATCGAAGATATGTTCAGAGTATGTGCTTTGGATTTTAAGGGAAATTGGGATGATCATTTACCGTTGATAGAATTTTCTAATAATAACAGCTACCATGCCAGCATTGGAATGCCACCCAACGAAGCCTTATATGGACGGAAGTGTAGATCACCTCTATATTGGGATGAGGTAGGGGAAAAGAAAGTGTTAGGAGTTGAATTAGTACAGCAGACGAAAGAGGCAGTGATATTAATTCGGAAAAGATTGGAAGCCGCCCAGGACAGACAGAAGAAGAATGCAGATTTACATCGGAAAGACATTAACTTTCACATATGATCATTGCTATTATTAAAAATATCACCATGGAAAGGGTTGGTTCGATTTGGTCAAAAAGGTAAGCTGAGCCCGAGGTATATAGGACCATTCGAAGTTCTGACGCGAGTAAGAAAATTTGTGTACGAGATTGCTCTACCCCCGCATTGGCAGCATGTTCACAATGTGTTCCACGTATCCATGTTGAAGCCATATATCCCTGATTCGAATCAAGTAATCGAATATGAACCGATCAAGCTTTAATCAGATTTGTTCTATATGGAGCAGCCAATCCAGATATTAGATCGTAAAGAGTGAGTACTTAGAAATAAATCAGTCCCTATAGTTAAAGTACTTTGGAGAAACCCTAGGGTAGAAGAGTCTACCTGGAAATTAGAATCATATATGCTTGACAAATTTCCTCACTTGTTTAGTTAGTTAAGATTCTGGGGACAGAATCTTTTTTAGGGGGGAACGATATAACGTCTCGTACATTTTTTGTAATATTTAAATATGTAATTATTGTGTAAATAATTAAATAACAAATTTTGTATCAATTATGGTCCATGTGTCTGACTTATTATTGTTTATATGTGATTGTTGGATTACGTGGTATATTTTATGATAAACTGTTGCACCATTTTATTTTTATTTCACTTTTAAAAAGTGATTTTATGACAATCTTATTTTCAAAAATTATTTGGGTTGTCTCTAAAATTGTTTTTATGATTCTATAATTTTAATGACTATTTTTGGGATTTTATAAAATTTACAAATCAATATTCTACTAATTATTTAGTGTTAAATGATTTTCTGTAAGGATTAATGTGGGGTATTTTTAAAAATTTCAAAAATGATTCAAAAATTACAAAAATTTTATGTCTTATATAATTAAGAATTTTATGATTTTTAATATTAGTTTCGCATTTTTCTGATAAACCGTTGCCCGCGCAATTATTCGATATTTTATCAATTCAGCCCGGAACCAGCCCCAAATAAGGGGGTAAGTGTCTGTTTACAACCAAATTATGGCAGAAGCTTAAGCAATTCATTTTATTTTAGTTAATCTCTCATCTCACTCCTCTCTCCCTCCTGCACTCTCGTCTCTCAATCTCTCCATCTCGAATCTTTTTTTTCTCTTTCGCTTGAATCTCTCGACTCTCTTCTTCCTTTCGATTTCCTTCTCGCCTTGTTACTTCCTTTCCCTGGTAATTGCTTTGCCGCCTGTTTCTCCTGTTTTGCTGCTGTTTCCCCTTCTTTTCTTGCCGCCGTTACCGCCGGTCCTGGCGTGGTGGCGGTGGACTGGTCGTGTTCGGTATATATATATATACATATATATGTATACGTGTATGTGAAATTATGTTTATGTATGTGTTAGTGTGTGATTGTGTGTATGTTAGTGTGTATTGTGGGTGTATGTTGCGGCGACGGCCGCATGTGGCCGTGTGGCGCCGTGTTGTAATCTGTTATTCCTTCTGTTATTGGTTGGGCTGGTTCTGTTGTAGTTGGGCCTGTTAAGTTGGGCATGGCTGTAGGATTTTGTGTTGGGCTTTTGTTGAGCCCGTGTGTGCAGTTGGACTAGACTGTTATAGATTTTAATTTTAATTTCCTTTTTGCTGCAGGAAATTCTTGACTAAAATTCGTGATGTTAAATTATTATTTAAGCGAGCGATAATTTTAATCGGTGAAATTTATTCGGACACCCGTATATTTTCGGGCACCAATAAGTTTTACCGCCGTGCGCGATGAATTCTTTTACGAGCGCACGGTGGACGGTGATGACCCTGTTCTGAGTCCTAAATATTTTAAATAAATAAACAACTCATATAAATTATTTTCGGGACTAAAAAATTATATATGTGGCAGTTCGAATTGATTTATTGGGAATTGACGTCGATTGATATTTCGACGGGTAGGTCTATAAACAGAGGAGTCGCTGTCCAAATTTTTCTAAAAATTACCTTTAATTACGAATCGAGTGTATATATCTCGTTAAATACAAATTAAACCCTGGTTGCTACGTGCACTATTATTGCGTATATATTATTATTATTCGAATCCATATGAGTCAGAAATTGTATCGTTGGGTCATTAGTTTAGTGAGGATAAGTCAAGCATAATCGGTCGTTTAACATAGGTTGTTTTGATTTCGTAGGTTCGAGTCGAAGGACCTAGTAGTTGAAGTCAATTAGAGTCAAGCCAGTGTTAGTACAAAGCTTCGCAAGGCAAGTACCCCTGAACTAATCTTTTACAGTTCAAAATATATGAATAGTTGTGGATTTCAATTATGTACTGGAATAAAACGTTTTAAGTTACATATTCCCCATATTTAAAGATGTTTTACTAAACGATGTTTTGGGGAAAAAGTAACTTCTGAAAATGCCTATCTCTAGACTGTGATTAAAATTAAAAAGGGATATTTAGAATGTGTGTTGTAATCGTTTGAAAAGAGATAAGCGTAGTTGATTTTGAAAACTGGATAAGAATGAATCAGATATTGGATGGTCAGTGGCGTAAGAGGACTGTTATTAGGTAACGGCCCAGCAAGTGGTTGCGTAAGAGGCTAAGTCGGATGCGCGCATTGGTAGGCCGCTTAGTCCAGCATAACAGAGAACTAGCTAGTCTCTGAGTTCCGGAACAAAAATTGTGGTGGGATAGACTGATCAGCTGTCCCTAGAATTCATCCACTTTTATACCTGGATTTTGTTTAATGGTTCCCGTAACATAACAAATGGTTTATGGTCCCCGTAACGGGATATATGATTTATGGGTCCAGCAATGGGCAGTGGTTTTGGAAAGAAAATAGCATACTAAAATTGGACTCTGGTATTTTGACACAACACACTATAGATGATACTGTTTTACAGAGCATGCTAGTTTTGATGTCCAGTTTATACCTGTTTTACCTATTTTACGTAAACTAGTTTTGAGATCTGTTCCTATATAGTTTTTTTATATATCATGTTTTACTGGTTATTCATATAGAGGTACTGTTGAGCAATTAATTGCTCACCCTTGCAGCTTGTTTTGAACTTATTTGTTGCAGATGTCTAGAAGACCAGGTCAGCGTAGAGTGTCAGCCCCTTCCGGTCCCGGCTCCTCTGAGGTAGTTTGTATCAGACCCTGAGGTCTGATGAGTTGCTCTAATAAGTTAGGATGTCGGATCTTGAATAAGTTAGTGTTGTTTTGTAACCTAAATAATACTTGACCCTGCATTGGCTCCTGGTTTTGGGTCGTGTGTAATAATAAAGTTTATTTAGTAGTTTATATTGCAGTTTATTATATTTTTGGCGACGTCGGCCCCTGACCCCGGGGTTGAGATCGTCACAGAAAGTAGAACGGAATGAATCAAATAAATATAATGGACAAGATACCTCATGGCAAAGCAAGGGAAGGAAGAAAAAGGAATCATATGATCCAGTGCTCTTCTTTTATTCCTTGGTTTGCGCGCCACTCACTCCCCCAAAATATTATTGTGCTAGGGTTATTTAATTTGCGAGAATTAAATATAACACGGGTTTTCTTGTTTTTATACTACTTCAGATACAGACTAATGAATATTAGAGCGAGCAGGACTACAGATCTAATGCAAGTTCAATTATTATTCTATATCTATTTCTATTATTATTATTAATATTATTATTATTATTCATGTATATTACATATGTATCCCCTAAAATTGATTCCATCCCCGGAACCCAAGTAATTACATTATAAAACTAAACTGAATAAACTCGATAAATATTCTCAACACCGTAATGTATAAACTATTTTCGAAGCTGCTGTACATTTCTAATATCTTTCAAAAAAAATTAACAAAAATATTTAAGGTTTCTCGTAACTCCTTTCACGGAATTAAAAAAATAAATAAGTAAATAAAAACCACTTCTTCGAAAATCATAATATACTATCACTCCTAACTAACTAGAACACATAAATCCATTTTAAAAAAATAAGACTATATTATGTATTTACTATAATTTTGATGGTAAGGTGACACACCATAAAAAAAACTCATCACATTTTCTTCATAATATCACATAATATCCAAATATACTTTTATAGAAAAATGTTTAATATCCGAAAAAAATAGTTTTGAACACAAAATTAGATGTGTAAATCGTTTTATATAAATAAGCATACCCCTTTCGGTTAGTTTGAAAGATTACAATTTCTCTTCATGTTTTTCAAATTTTAATTTAAGTCCACTGCACCATTACAATAAACTTCCATAAATATATTAATTGGGTCTATCTCAGATAAGCACACAAGATGTAAAATAATCATAATATTAGAGAAAAAGTCAAACAATAATTTCAACAAATATTTACTAATTTAAAAAGATTGATAAAAATTAAATTTTGAATTCATTTTGAATATAATTATTCAAAGTTAACTAAAAACAATATGAAAAATCAGTCGTGTCGCTTATAATAATTTTCTAAATCCCAAAAAAAAATTATAATTATTTTTTAGTATTAAATACACGTCATTCTAATAATTTAAAAATAAAAGTATTAAGCCTTCGTACGACAAATTCCATTCACTTTAAAAATTAATGAACGTATGACGATAACTACTATATGAAATAATATTCACAAAACCATTGATGTCTCTCTTAGTGTCGTTAGAGTTTTTAGAGAGAGAAGCTCTACCTTCTCTTTAGAAATGAATTTGTTCCCGCCTATCTACTTTTCTTTTACCCGGATCTAATTTCCTGCAGTCCGTTCGCATTTGTGTCCTTTCTTTCTATTTCTGTCTCCCGCCCATTGCAATTCCCCCCCCATTATTTCTTACCTTTTATAGTATATTTACTTCATCTTCTCCAAATATTCTGCCATTGTTACTAATATTTTGAGCTCGTTCTCTTCATTTTCTCGTTAATTACTCAACTGTTTGCTTATCTATGGGGTCAAGGAACTCAGAAAATTCTGGTAGTATGAACTCCGAAGAGTTTTCTAACTTTATTGGCCACAACTATGTAGCCCCTCCTCTGTTAGCTTTACCAGCTCCTCACCATGAATTATTGTTTGAAGAAGTGGCTAATCCTTTGCCACTTTCGCCATACACACTTAAAAGGGTTCAAAAAGATGTTAATCTTATCCTTGCGGGTGGTTCTGCTAGACATGAACCTGGTCCAAGCCAAGGTGCTTCTCACTCCTCCAAGCATTCTCAGACTAAGTCTATTGACTCTGGTACTAAGTAAGGTAACAATTCTACTCCTGTTATTGAAGATTTTCAAGATAGTATCCATGTGCATAATGGAGTCTTTATGGTGTTTGTTCCCAAAGATGATATTGTTATTAATAATGTTGATATTGCTGCTACTGCTAACACTGGCACAACAGAACCTGTTGTTTTATCTACAAACCCCCTCCTGTGTTGGGAAATTGGAGCTCTATTCTTACAAAAAATATTCTTACTGTGGGCACTAGTCAAAGCAATAATGTTCAAATTATATTGGATGAGGATGGTTCTGCAACTCTTAAGCCACCTAAAGAATTTCTTGAGAATGCCAGGAAAATGTGGAGCACTAGTCTGATAGGCCACTTTATTGGTGGTAGTTTTTATTTCAAATATGTTCGTGATTTTGCTTTTAAAATTTGGAAGAACAAAGGCTTGCTGAGAGTTTTTTACAGCTCTAAAGGTTATTTGACATTCAAGTTTGCTTCGGTTCAAAAAAAAAATAAAATTTTGGCCCTGAATTCTATTCAAGTTGGTGGTCGAACTCTTGATTTGGCTCCATGAATGGAGGGAAACAAATTCAAAAAGAATGTGATTGATTCGGTTCCTTATGGGGTTAAATTCGAAGAGGTACCTCATTCCTATTGGTCCCGGGAAGGTCTCACTTTCATAGCAAAAGCAGTTGGCACACCTTTAAAATTCGATGATTTCACAGCAAAGTTTGAGCCTACAAAGTACGCCTCTGTTCAGGTTATGCTTTCTTATTCTAGTCCAAGGCCGGATTTTATCTGGGTACCTGTTCAAGATGACTATGGTGAGGAAGAACTTGTTAAAGTTCACATCATTTACCCACAATTACCCTACTCTTGTAGTCATTGTCAAACTTTCAGTCACTCTTTTTCTAGATGTATCCATAACCCCCAGGCAGTTAAACCAGCTTCTAGAAACATGCCTGGTGGAGTTAATCCCAGAGCTGCAAAAGTTACAAAGGCAAACACTCAAAGCAAAGAAACTAACACAATTAACACATAACAAATTCAGGAAAATAAGGAAGTTGATGGAGATTTGACAGATGTGAACCCTGTAGTTTTTGGTGCTTTTTTGGGGTGTGACTTGGTTCTTGATGGTGATCAAACTTTAGATGATGTTCAGCTGGATGCAGATTAGGTTCACAATGGGGATGATGTGGAGAACTTTGACAAAGAATTGGACAACACTGTTTCGGTTCACAATTCGGAGAACTTGGAGACAAATAATCAGGAAAATGCTCCAATTGGCTTGGTGTCTACTACAGCTCAGATAGATCAAGATTTGGAACCTTCTCACTTAATTGTTGACAAAATTGTTGAGACTTTGCCAGCAAAATCTCCAGGTCAGAAACGAAGGCGTGCTCATAGCCGAGATGCTAGCCGTGTCCAGTCTTCATCTACAGCGCCTGCATTAAACCCAGCGCCTGCAGCACCCAAGACCCGCGCATCGGCTGCAATGACCTTAGCACTTCAATAACAGACGCATCATGTTGCTGCTCTCAAAGTATTCAAGGCAGATCTGACTGATGAAGACGGATTCACAATGGATATAAACAGAAAAAGCCCTACAAATAAAAGAAGTCCAAAACTGGTTGTGCAGCCAGCAAGCCTTAGACAGTTGAAATGAATTTTGCAGCTTAGAATGTAAGGGGCATCAACAAAGCCCCTCATCAAAAAGAGTTACAAAATTTTAAATCTGTTAATAATTTACATTTTATGGGTATCCTTGAAACTAAAGTTAAGAGTGACAATGCCTTAGCTATTTCGAAGAAAATCAAAAAAGATTGGAAGTGGTTATTTAATTATAATCACCATTATAATGGTCGAGTATGGGTTGGATGGAATCCTAATGTTTGGAATATTTCTCTACATTTTATGTCTAGCCAAGTCATCACTTGTAATGCTGTTTTTTAGGAAAGAATATTACTATGTTGGTTTCTTTTGTGTATGCACATAATGATGCTATTGATCAAGTTCCCCTTTGGGACTATTCCTTGACTTTGAGTACTACCACCTCTCCGTGGTGTCTTCTTGGTGATTTTAACTGTGAAGTCAATCTTAGTGAAATTTCTGGTGGTAGGGAGCACTGGACTCCAGGCATGCAAGTCTTTAAAGACTGTCTTGCTAGTTGTGGTTTGGACAAGGTTCGTACAATGGGGGACAACTTCACTTGGACAAATAAGCGCATCATTAATCCAGTGTTCAAATGTTTGGATAGAATGTTTGCAAATGGGGTTTGGTTTAATCTGTTTACTGAAGGAAATGTGTTTGTCAAACCTCGAGGTCTCATGGATCACAATGCTCTTCTTTTTGAAGAACCTATGCAGCTTCAAAAAATTAGTAAACCATTCCAGTTCTTTAATTATATGGTTGATGTCCCAGGGTTTCATGCTACTGTTGATAAATCTTGGTCTTTGATTTGCTCTGGGTCCTGCTATGCTAAATTTGCTTCTAAACTCAAAGAAACGAAGGTGCTGCTTCGTCAACTAAACAGGGCACATGGTAATGTCTCATCTAATGTGTTAACTGCTAGAGCAAACCTTGCACACCTTCAAGTGACTATGCTCAATAATCAGGATCCATCTCTTCTCTCCTTGGATAAAGACTTGATCAATGTTCTAAATTTAGCTTTGGCTGAGGAAGAGTCTTTATATTTGCAAAAATCTAGGGTAAAATGGATGGGACTTGGAGATGGCAATAACTCCTTCTTCCATAAAAAATACAAAGCAAACTGGAACCATAATAAAATCTTGGTACTTGAAGATGATTCAGGAACCTTAGTCCATGGCCAACAGCTTTGTGCAAATGTAGCTATTCATTACTTTAAGAATTTGTTGGGGATGGAGGTTACTCACACTGCCATCGATCTGGAATCTGTTGATTATAAGGTCACTACGGAGACTCAAGCTACCCTTCTTAGTGTTGCTGTTAATGATGCTTTAATCTTCAACACCTTGAAGAAAATGAAGAAAAACAAGGCTCCTGGCCCATATGGTGTCAATGTAGAATTTTTTCTAGCAACTTGGAACACTACAGGTCCGGATTTTTGTGCTTCAATCAGATGTTTCTTTGACACTGGATTTCTTCCTTCAGGTATAAACTCCACTCTCATCTCCCTTATTCCAAAAGTTGATTCCTCTACTAGAATGGCTGATTTTCTTCCAATATCACTTTGTACGGTCATGTACAAATGTATATCTAAGATCATAGCATCCAGGCTCAAATTGATAATGCCTACAGTTATTGATATTGCTCAATCTGCATTTATCCCGGGAAGATCTATTTCTGACAACATTTTGCTAGCTCAAGAATTATTCTGAGGTTATGATAGGGAATCTAGGGCCCCTAAATGTGCTTATAAAATTGATCTACATAAGGCTTTTGACTCCTTGAATTGGGACTTCATTTTGGTTGTCTTGACCCATTTTCATTTTCCTGAAATTGTGATTAAGTGGATCAAAGCTTGCTTATGTACAACTAAGTTCTCGGTTAAACTAAATGGCATTATCCATGGGTATTTCAAAGAGAGAAAGGGAATTCGTCAAGGGGACCCTTTGTCACCTTACATCTTTGCCCTGTGCATGCAAATTCTGTCTGGGCTTCTTAACAGGGTTCCTCCAGGCTTTCGATACCACTGGCATTGCAAAGAAATGGGTCTAACCCATCTATTTTTTTCTGATGATGTGCTATTTTTCAGTCATGGGTCTCAAGAATCTGTTATGCACATTATGAACTCCATTGCAAGGTTCTCAAATTGGAATGGTCTAACCCCGGGCATCCATAAAAGTAACAGCTACCTGTGCAATTGTGACAGTGACTTCACTACTTGGTTTGATTCGTTGTTGATTCCCAGAGGCAACTTACCAGTTCAGTTTCTTGGGGTTCCTTTAATAAGCACCCAGCTTTGTGTGAACGACTGTATGCCTCTCATAAACAAGATCACGAATAGGCTGAGCTCTTGGACATCGTTGCGTCTGTCTTTGGCTAGAAGAACTTTGCTTATTAAATCGGTTATTTGTACTCTCGAGGGGTTTTGGTGTAATCATTTTCTTTTACTAGGAACCATACATGCAAATATTCAATCTCTTCTCACAAAGTTTCTATGGCATGGTAATATCAACCACAAAGGTGGTGCCAAGATTTCCTGGCAAACTGTGTGTCTCCCCCGAGAGGAAGGAGGTCTTGGCTTGAGAAATATGTGTGAATAGAACAAGGCTTAAATCATTTGTCACTTGCTGAAAATATTCACGAATTCAACCACTCTGTGGGCATCCTGGGTGAATAAAACTGTGCTCAAAGGCAAGCACTTTTGGACTACTAAAATTCCATCAGATTGTTCTTGGATTTGGAGAAAAGTACTAAAACTCCATCCTTTGGCTATGCGATATGTGTCATTCAGAATTGGAAATGGTGAGTCCATCTCTCTTTGGTTCGATCCTTGGTGGAAAAATACTTGGTTAGCTTCTACTATGTCTTCTCCCATTATTTCTCAATGTGGTTTACACCATTGTGACAAACTCAATGCTATTATTTGTAATGGTGAGTGGTTACTCCCGAGAGCCAACCCTCCAAGCCATCACTTGGATCCAATGTTTGTGCATTGACTATCAAACTTTGAACCTACAACTCTGCATGCAGGGCCTGATCTTTTATTGTGGAATGGTATTGATGCTGCTAAGGCAAAAACCTGGGATATCTGGGACTCTATTCGTTTTAAAGCTGAGATGGTTCCTTGGCACACAGGGGTTTGGCATAAACTTCGCGTGAATCGTTATGCACATCACCAATGGGTTTTTTGTCACGGAAGACTTCAGACTCTAGCTCGTCTCCATAGATTTGGCCTTGTGGAATCACAACAGTGCTTCCTGGGTATTTGTGCTCGAGAAACAGACTCGCATATTTTTCTTCATTGCTCGTATAGCAATTGGATTCTACGCAGTCTAATGGCACCGTTAGATATTGTCATTCATGGGGAGTCCTGGAACAGTTTCATCACCTATCTCATACATCTCGCGGATAAAACTAAGAGCATTCTGGCTCTTTGTTGTGCTCAAATTTTCTGCTATCATATTTGGCGTGAGCGTAATGCGCGAGCTCATGATTCAGATGTTTTTGGTCCAAGAAAGCTGTTAACTGGGATCCACAAAGATTTTATTGCTAGACTTAACAGCTCGGCTTGGTTTTCCAAAGTACTAGATAGTAGACTAGATTTTATTCATTTTATTAGCTTGTAGTAGGTTTCTTTTGCTTGCTTTCTATCTCCAATCTTTTTCCTCACATTAGTTATAGATAATCTCTCTATGGCCTGTCATTGAGCATAGGGTAAATTCCTGTTGTTTCTTTCTTGTTCTGTTGATATATACATAATTTAGCAAAAAAAACAGAAATAATATTCACAAAATATTAATAAAATAATATAATCAAAGTAATTTCGGAAACCAGGTGACCTTACTAAATAAGCACTCAAAACAAGAAATCACTTTTATTACTTTGAACTCATAAATAATTACGCAAATATACAATTATTAGTTAACAAATATAAACATTTATAAAAGTTTTCAATTGGCACAACACAACCAAAAATCAAACTAAGCAACTTACATTAATATATAGACCTAAGTACCGAATGATAAAAGAAACATATATTATTACTAACGTTCAGATTTGCATTTAAAATAAATAAAAAAATGCCGCCTAGAAGTATCATTCTAGTATTTTGCAAAAGATCTAAAAGTAATTCTCAGTTGATAAATTACTTAATGAATGATTTTAATACTATTACATAAATGTTTAGTCAAACGAAAACCGTACCTAATTAAAAAATAAAATACATGCTCAGGGTAAACTTGGTGCAACAATTTTTCATATTTTAATTAATAAGTTACATAAATACGTAAATCAATTTTAATATAATATCATACATATAATTAAGTATCTTGCACAAATATTGACACTAGTAGCAAATATGTATAAATACATTAATCAAAAGAACAACCAATAAATTAACATATTAGTCTTTAAATAAATATTTACAATTATATATATGGCTCATAAATATATAATTTGGAACAAAACAAAATTTGTAATTTTATTATATCACCACTCCTCCCAAATGTCTCAATTTATCATCATATAACAAATTCTTGTATTGACACTACCAATAATAATTAAAAGAAACTTAACAATAAATATTCCTTATTTTATTCAAAAAGCTAAACAATAATATGTGTAAATAATTATCCAAATCAAAACTATAATAATTTTTTTAAAAAAAATACACGAAAAAATATACATTACGACACTACTAAAATTTGTTTTGAAATCTAATAAAGTTAGACATGCCGATTTAAACAATATCAAAACTCTCAAATTCAGTGAGAATTATAATATCCTTGAAATTAGCTATAAGTCTACCTATATTAAATAATCATTCTTAGTTTGGACATGTCTCTACCGTCTTCTCAACAAAATAACTTCATAAAATTTGTACATGTTGTACACATTATTGTAATCATCAATCTATTTTACTACAAATTAAAAAAAAATATTTGAAGATAATATTTTCTTTATATTCAATTTAAATTTAAAACAAAATTCTCCCAAGACAACCTTCTTGTCTCGAGAACAACATTAGGAAGCCATCCGGTTCTTAGATGAGCCTTAATAGGATCTATCCATGACCCTTCAAGTCCTATGGGGGCAATTAACTTGACGTCTATACTTCGTATTTTCAAAACACGAAAGTACACGCTCCTAGAGCTTACTTCTATTTATGATGAGGCAAATTTGGATAACGCATAGGCCTTAGCATTTTCTTCCCTTGGAATATGCTCAACATGGCATTAATCGAACTGAGTCATCACTGCCCTCACTAGGCGGACATACTTGGCCATTATTTCATCTCCTCCCTGAAACTCCCCCTTGACCTGGAATACCACCAGCTTTGAGTCCCCACAAACTTTCAAGTTTTTGACTCTCAACGTGTCTATTAGGCCAAGGCCAGCTATCAGAGCTTCATACTCGACCTTATTATTGGTTGTTGAAAAATCTAACTTTATAGCATACTCAATCAGGAATTCATCGGGGCTTTGTAAAACCAACCCTGCTCCACTCAAATTTTATTTTTGATGCTCCATCAAAATAGAGAACCCATAATTCCTTGTCCTTGTTCTGTCTATCTTCTTTTTCCTCCGGGCCCTGAGGTTCTATACTCCATCAAAATAGAAAACCCAGTAATCCTTGTCCTTATTTTGTCTATCTTCTTTTTCCTCCGAGCCCTGAGGTTCTATATCTCCCTGCCCCCGACTTCTTGGTTGGGAATGGTACATTCAACCACGAAGTCAGTCAAGGCTTGGGCTTTATCGCCATTCGTGGCTTATATTGTATTTTGAACTCTCCCAACTCGATGGCCTATTTAACCAACCTTCCACTGGCTTTAGGACTATGGGTGATGTTTCTCAAAGGCTGATTCATCAACACCTCAATCTTATGAGCTTGAAACTAAGGACGCAAATTCCTTAAGGCCATCACTAAGGCTAATGCAAACTTTTCAATAGTCGAACAATTCAACTCAGCTCCGTGCAGGAACTTACTAACATAGTATATGGGTTTCTGGATTCTAAGTTCCTCCTTAATTAATACAGTGCTCAAGGCATTTTCTGAAATGGCCAAATACGAGTACAACGTTTCGTTCAGGTCATGTTTGGCTACCAACGGGGCTTGGACCATGTATTCATTCAATCCTTCAAACGCTTCCTGATTTTCCTCAGTCCATATGAAGTCTTTTTTTTTCAAGGATTTGAAGAAGGGCAAGCACTTGTCTCCGGATTTGGAGATGAATCGTCCTAGAGCCGCAACTTTTCCAGTGAGTTTCTGAACGTCCTTCATAAAACATAGTGGTTCTATATCCAAGATAGCTTTTATTTTATCGGGATTGGCCTCGATTCCTCTCTTAGAGATCATCAATCCCAAAAACTTTCCAGATCCCACTCTGAAAGCACACTTTGTAGGATTTAACATCATTTTATGATATCTCAGGACCTCAAAATCTTCCGTCAAATGTGCTATGTGGTCATTCTTCACCAGACTTTTGAATAACATGTCATCGACATAAACTTCCATAGTTTTTCCAATAAGATCCTTAAAAATCTTATTTACCAACCTTTGATAAGTAGCTCCTAAATTCTTCGGGTATGCGTCATATAGATCAGTAAAATCCATGCACATTCTCCATTTTATATTAGCCTTCTTTACCATCACAGGGTTTGCTAACCATTCCATAAATTGTATCTCTTCCATGAAACCAGCCTCCAAGAGCTTTTCCACTTCTTGCTTGATTGCCCCTTACCTCCTAGGGGCAAAGCTCCTTTTCTTTTGCTTCACCGTCTTTTGATATGGATCTACATTCAACTTGTGAGTGATCAGTTCCAGGTCTATGCCAGGCATATCAGCTGCTGACCATGCAAATACATCACTGGTCTCTTGTAAAAATCTCACCAATTTCCCTCTAAGGGGCTCCTCTAGTGTTGCTCCAATAAAAGTTACTTTCTCAGGATCCTCGGGAGTCAAATGAATCGGAACCATGTCTTCTGCTGGCCCTCTTTTCTCGTCATTCTCGCGAATATCCAGATCTTGAATAGGCAGAACCTGCCCCCCAAATCCATCAGCCCTAAGAGAGGCTACATAACAACTCCCTGCCATCTTTTGATCTCTTCTCTCTTCTCCAATCCCGTTCTGGGTGGGAAACTTCATCACTGAATGGTAAGAAGAAGGGACTGCCTTGAAATCATGTATTCCCATTCTTCCCATGATTGAATTGTAAGTTGATCCAGACTTTACCACTACAAAGTCCAACATCTTTGTTGCTTGTCTTGGTTCCTGACCTATAGTCAGAGGCAACTTAATTATTCCCTCAACGGGGCATTCGACTCCAGCGAAACCATATATTGGCATATCAGTTGGGGTTAATTGAGAATCATTATAACCCATCCTTATAAAGGTATCATAGAATAAGATGTCCACCGAAGCTCCATTTTCTACAAGGACTCTCTTCACCGGGCTGTTCCCTATTATCGGTGTTATGACAAGAGGATCGTCATGATGAAATTTGTCACCCTCTAAATCAAAATCATCGAATGTCATTGTTACTCCTGTCCTGGCCCTTTTTGGGGCTTCTCTGAAAATATGCATAACTTCCTTGGTATATGCCTTTCGTGAATTTTTAGATAAACCAGCAGCAGTTGGTCCTCCAAAGATTGTATTTATCACTGGCCCTCGGGGTTGCGGTCCTCCAAAGATTGCATTTATCACATGTCCCCTAGGTTGGGGATTTCGCCCTTGATCATCCTGATCCCTTTTGCGATCGTCGAAGTTCCTTCTTCCATTATTATTATTATCTCCTCCATCTCCGGTATACTTGCTCAGTCTTCCTTTCCGAATAAGGAATTAAATTTCATCCTTCAATTTCCTACACTTATCAGTGTCATGACCAGCATCATTGTGAAATCTACAATATTTTCTCTTATCTAGATTGGTAGGATCAGCCTTCAGGGGCTTAGGCCAATGAACATTTCTATATTTTTTGATTTCCATAAAGATCTGACTTCTAGGAGCGTTCAACTTAGCATATTCAGTGAACTTTTTTCCAGGTCATCCCTTCTTCGGGGTTAAATCAGTGTTTTGCTCAGTTCTAGGATACTTGTCCTTAGCAATATATTCTATATCAGTCTTTCGCTTCTTGCCACCAACAGGCTCATTATTCACTACTGTCTTCCCCATGCTTTCCTCCACTTTGATGTACTTCCCAGCCCTGTCTTGGAGCTGCAACATGCTTTCAGGGGGCTCTTCGCTAATGACATCTTGAAAAACTCGTCTTTAGTTCCCTGCTGCACTGCTATCATAGCTACCTTGTCATCAAGGTCCGGGAGCTTCAAAGCTTCCTTGGTGAAACCGTTCAAATAGTCTCTCAAAGACTATTTTGTCCCTGTACAATGCTCATGAGGGATGCTGAACTTTGCTTATACACTCTCCCACTGATGAATTGCTTAATAAAACCTTGACTTAGCTCTCTGAAGGACCCAATAGAATTTGGAGGCAAACGACTATACCATCTTTGAACTATTCAAGATAGGGTTTGAGGAAAGGCCCGACACTTAATAGTGTCGTTCACGGGCTGCAGCAACAGTGCATTAGAGAATGTCCTGACATGATTAGCGGGATCTCCAATGCCATCATAAGCTTTAATGGTGGGCATCTTAAACTTCCTTGAGATATAAGCATTCATTATCACTTCAGTGAATGGTAGAGTAGGATCATCAGGATCTCCTAATGGTAGAAGTTCACTTGGATCAGCCCTGTGGACAACAGTCCTTTTTTCTAGCGGACCATCCAGGTCTATGATTGGAGGAGGATTTCTCCTCCTCGGAGGTAGTGGGGTCTTGGGGTCAGGTGCGCCTCCAGGTCATGCTTCAGCCTTTGGATCTCAGCCTTGTGAGCCCTGATTCTCTCGTGCACTTCTTGGGGATTCGTCCCTCGGGTGCTCCTAGGACGATGACTACCATCAGGCATCGGCTCTTTACCAGCACGCCTCCTTCTTGGAGCCACATCATCATCCGAAGATTCAGAGTCTCTCTCAGTATAAGGTCCAGAGGATTTTTTATCCTCCGGGATATGAGCTAAACCACGTATATAATGGGGCGTTTGCCCTTGCGCTTCACTCCGATTAGCATATCCACCTCCCCCAACTTCGGGGTACAGGGGCATCCCATATGGGGGGGGGTTAGTGGTTACAATAGTTGAATACTCATACCCAATGGGTCGAGAAGTCACAGGTGCATGTAGCTGCTCCGTGTTCTCACTGTGGTTATTGTTATGCTTTCCCACGGACAGCGCCAAATGTTATGGATAAAAACTTAGGGTATATTTAATGCTAGGGTTCATGAGCTTCGAGGCTCGATTTGACTGCTCTTATGTTTCATGACTCAATCTGCCTTAACAAGATGCATACGTACCTCGCTGTATGCCAAGGATCAAGTCAAAAAACGTAGTTCTGATGGGAGGGGTGAGACCCCTTATATAGATATTGGGAGTCCTTAAATTGGACTAGGGTTATGAGACCTTGGGGACACATCTCAGAATTTGGATAGACTTTAGAGTCCTATAATAAAGGAATCAGACTCCTTATACATTTAGGTGCCCTCTAGGCTATCTTTCGTAGAGTTATATTACTGATTGTACTCATTTAATGAGATGTTAATCCTCCCTATTTATTAATTAAGAAATTAATAAATATTTAGGGCTATTGGGCCTTCTTTGTTTCATCAGGCTTGATCAATGTGTTAACCTTCTTGGGCCTGATCAATGTGTTAACCTTTTTGGTCTGATTGTCATACACAGCCTTCTTTAATGGGCCTTGCAGCCCTAGATGTAATTAATGCAATATTAATTAAGGTTTATTTTATCCCCTATCATTTATATATTGTGTGTGTGTTGTGAACCCCAAACTTCTGACCCGGGTTTGGAGGGCGTCACAGTGCAAGATTGCCAAAGATGAACTAACTGAATCCTTAAAGAAATAGGATATTTTAAGAAAGCAACTTGAACGAGAACAGGAAGTAATTAAGGCATGGAAATCTTATAGAGATTTACATGCTCAAATTACTAAAGTTCAAAGTATAGAATCCTTTTATGATGAAGCCAGGAAAAAGAACAAGGAGAAACTAAATTCCAACTTGGAAGAAGGACTTTCAACGGATGTGGATTCGGCGGATGATGAATGTTATCCGTCGAATGATCAAAAGAATTATCCGTCAAAAGACAAGAAACCACATCCGTTGAGTGAAAGAAAGCCAGTTAGCAAATATAAGCTAGCTAAGTAAAATGAGAAATATGGATCAGTTTCCAAGAACGTTGTTCCAAGAGAAACAAGTCAAGTGAAAAAGAACAAGAGAGTCAATGCAGGGCATCTTTCAATCAAGCAATTAAATGACATATTGGAGAAAATAGAAGGTAAAGCAGAATCAAGAAAAAAAATAGAAATGGGAAAGTAGGAATTAACAAACATAACAACTACACACCTGATAAATAAGCACCTAGAAATACGGTAGTGTTAATCATTTGTCTGTTAATTACAAAATTGCTAAGCCTGCACCTATGTCTGCACCTTCTTCATTTCCTAATATGCCTACAATGCTTGTGAATGTTATGCCTGCACATAATTTGAATGCACAATTTGCTAATATGCCATTTGCGAAAAATCCTTACTATGTTGCATTCAGTATGCCACAATGCCATTTAGCATGCTTTATTGGAATAAAATGTTTGCACAGAATATGCCCTTCCATGCTAACTAACATGTGCATGATAATTCTATAATGATGAATGGTTTTGAAGGATCTACTCAATTGACTATGGATGAATATCAGATACCTAAGTCGAACGAGGACAAGCATAAGAAACCTAAGATAAAGGATAACAAAACAGGACCCAAGGAAACTTTGGTACCAAAATTAAGTTGATTTCATTTTGTTGTGTACAGGGAAACATAAAGAATTTTTGGTATTTAGATAGTGGGTGCTCAAGACATATGACTGGAGATTCTACCCTGCTCACTGAGTTCAAGGAGAGAGATAGCCCAAGTATTACTTTTGGAGATGATAGCAAGGGTTATACTATGGGATATGGATTGATTCTAAAAGACAGTGTCATCATTGAGGAACTTGCCCTAGTGGATGGACTCATGCATAATATGTTGAGTATCAGCCAACTTTGTGACAAGGGCAACTCGGTAACAATCAATTCTGAAGCCTGTGTTATGACCAATAAGAAAAGTAACAAAGTGGTTCTCACTGGTGTAAGAAAAGGAAATGTGTATCTAGCTGACTTCAACTCATCAAATGCAGAATTTGTCACTTGTCTCTTTAGCAAAGCAAGTCAAGATGAAAGTTAGTTATGGCACAGGAAGCTGTCCTATCTTAACTTCAAGACCATGAATGAACTAGTCATGAAAGATTTGGTAAGCGGCATTCCTCAAGTGGAATTCTCAAAGGATGGATTGTGTGATGCCTGTTAGAAAGGAAAGCAGATCAAGGCATCATTCAAAAAGAAGCTTGAATCAGCAATCGAAAAACCTTTACAACTACTGCACATGGATTTATTTGGACCAGTCAATGTGTTCTCCATCTCAAAGAAAATATACCGCCAAGTAATTGTGGATGATTTCTCAAAGTTCTCTTGGACATATTTTCTCAAATCCAAAGACGAAACTAGTGAAATCATCATCAATCAGATAAGTCAAAAATCATCCTGATTTTAAAGTAAGATGAATCAGAGTGACAATGGAACTGAGTTCAAGAATTCTTTGATGAGATTGTTCTGTGAAGAGAATGGGATCATGCATAGCTTTCAGCAGCAAGAACCCCACAACAAAATAGAGTGGTAGAAAGAAAGAATAGATCTCTTATTGAAGATACAAGAACAATGCTAGAGGAATCAAAGTTACCAACATACTTTTTGGCAGAAGCTGTAAATACTGCAATCTATACTTAGAATATTTCTTTAATTAATCAATAAAAATGCATGACACCCTACCAATTTTTCAAGAACAGGAAACCAAAATTAAACTTTCTTCATGTCTTTAGCTGCAAATGCTATATCTTGAGGAATCAAACTGATCAGAATGGAAAGTTTGATGCTAAAGAAGATGAAGGCATTTTTGTTGGATATGTAGTTAGAAAAGCATATAGAGTCTACAATCTTAGAACCAACATTGTTATGGAATCTGCACATGTTATGTTTGATGATAAGAAGATTGGAGGACTTCAATATGATAAGATCTGTACATAATTCAATATTCATCGCAAGAACAAGTGCATCATCCGTTGAAAGAGAATTTGCATCATCCGTCAAAAGGCAAAGATCTAAATCCGTTGACTCATCAATAAGAGTTGAAAGCCAATACGGATCACAATCAGAAAGAACCCCAACTTCAAGTCAAAGATCCACAAACTCAGTGGGAGTTTCTTCTAATCAAAACTAAGTCACACATCAAGATAACTATGAGGCCTCTTCATCTAGAGCTAACCTACCTCAACAGAGAAAATAGACTAGAGATCACCCATTTGAATTGATTATTGGTGATATAACTTTAAAAGTGCAAAATAGGAAAGCAACTCAAGATGAATGTCTATACAACAGCTTTCTATCACAGGATCCTGATTGGGTTTTAGCTATGCAGGAAGAGCTAAACCAATTTTAAAGGAATAAAGTTGGGAAGCTGGTACCCAAGCCTAAAGGAAAGAATCCTATTGACACCAAGTGGGTATTCAGAAACAAGATGGATGAAAATGGCATAGTAGTCAGGAACAAAGCTAGATTAGTTGCTAAGTGCTACTATCAACAAGAAGGAATAGATTTTGATGATATATTTGCTCCTGTTGCAAGACTTGAAGCCATCAGAATTTTTATAGCTTATGTAGCCCATGCCAATTTCAAGGTCTATCAAATGGATGTTAAAAGTGCATTTCTGAATGAAGATTTGGAGGAGGAAGTCTATGTCAGTCAGCCTCCTACTTTTGAAGATCTCAACTTTCCAGAATATGTCTACTATCATTTGAAAGCACTTTATGGACTGAATCAAGCTCCTAGAGCCTGGTATGACTCTTTGACAAAGTTTCTCTTAGAAAATCATTTCACAAGAGGTACTGTTAACAAAAATTTATTCATTAAAAATGTTAATGGCTCTAGTATACTTGTTTAAATTTATGTAGATGATATTATATTTGGCTCTACAGATTAAAAAGTTTGCAAAGAATTTTCCAAATTGAGGCAAAGTAAATATGAAATAAGTATGATGGGAGAACTAACTTACTTTCTTGGTTTACAAGTTAAGCAAGTTAGTGATGGAATATTCATTTGTCAAACCAAATATATTTATGATCTTTTAAAGAAGTTTGACTTAATGGATTGCACATCTGCAAAAATTCCCATGGCCATTGTAACTAAACTAGAAGTAAATATTACTGAAAAGTTTGTGGATATTTCAAGCTATAGAGGCATGATTGGCTCACTTTTATATTTAACAACTAGTAGGCCATATATAATGTTTGCTACTTGTCTTTGTGCTAGATATCAGGCTGATCCTAGAAAATCTCATTTAGTAGCTATTAAGAGAATTTTCAGATATCTCAAAGGAACACCAAAACTTCGCATTTGGTATCCTAGATATTTTTGTTTTGATCTAACTGGTTATTCAGATGGAGATTATGCATGTTTTAAAATTGATAGAAAAAGTACTACGGGAACCTGTCAATTTCTAGGAAATAAGCTAGTTTCCTGGTTCAGTAAAATGCAAAATTCAGTCTCTACTTCTACAATTGAGGCTGAATATATTGTTGCTGGTAGTTGTTGTGCACAGATTTTATGGATGAAAAATCAACTATTGGACTATGATCTGCAGGTGAATAAGATTCCTATTTTCTGTGATAACACAAGTGCCATTGCAATAACTAAAAATCCAGTATAGCATTTAAGGACCAAGCACATTGACATCAAGTACCACTTCATTATAGAATATGTCATGAATGGTACAGTGGAACTTCATTTTGTTCCAGGTCAGAAGCAACTTGAAGACATCTTCACCAAGCCACTTGATGAATTCACCTTTACTAGGTTGGTAAGTGAGTTAGGTATGCTTAATTACTCTTAATTTATTTTGCTGTCTAAGCAATTTGAAATGCAGCCAGAATAAAACTTGATACTTCTTGTCAAAGATGAAATTTTGGCTAAGTCATAATTCACATCTCGACGGATGTTCATTATCCATTGAAAATAAATATCCGTTGAAGTATCAAATATTACTCTGGGTACTTTTCTCTCGATGGATATTTGCTCAATCCTTATCCGTTGAATTTCTCTCAATTTTAGCCGTTAATTCTAGGCATTATCCGTTGAATTTACTTACATCCTGTAAGTATATTTCGATGGATAACCATTAGAATTTTGACAATTGTCCTTATTTTTAAACGGCTATTTTGGCCTAATTTAATTGGTTACTTTATTTTGCTTTTTTATCTTTTAAGAGTTTATTTCTGAGAAAGTATGAAAACAAATTTCGTTTTCATTTTTACTTTTATCTTTCTCAAGCTATTTCTCTAACTCTCTTCATCCCCGAAGCAAAAACCCCATTTCTACAACTATTTTCAATCACAACAATGGCACCTGTAGTCAAAATCATGTCTCAAACCGGGTATGTCTATGAGAAGAACTGTAATAACCCCAATTTTTGGAAATTTTTGAAACCCTTATGAATAGTGTTTTTGCTGAATGAGAAAACTTTTCGTGCCATACTATGTAGGGGTTCTGATATGGATATTCTGAGATTTTATTAGTACTTTATATGGGATATAAGTGTATGTAAAGATCGTCAGAATCCAAATCCGAACACTTTAGTTTTTCCCGGAAATCCACAAGATACGGAGAGATTTGAGTATAAGGTAACAGGATAAAAAGGATTTAAATTAAAGGATTATTATAGAGGATCATAAAAAGGAATATAATGTATTGAGAAAGGTTAAGGGAACCTAAGTAATAAGATCCCGGGTATGATCCTTCAAACGAGAAACGAGAACGAAAGTTAAGCGAACCGTATAACAGATCAGCGGTCATTAGGCAAACAATTAGAAGCTAATCAAAGGGATTAGTGGGGGATGATGTCATCCAACCAATAGAAAGAGGACAAAGGAGGGGTGATGACATCACAAAGTGATGCAAGCATGACATAAGAGGGAAGGAAATGTGGTGGAATATTAGCCACACAAAATCAAGGGTAAATGGGTAATTGACCTAAAACAAAACAAAAACAACCAACCAAAAATCAAATCAAAGCAAAACCACAAAAATCTCTCTTTCTTCTTCATCTTGCTCTCGGCCTTTTCAAGAAAAACAAGGAGGAGTTTTCAAAAAACTCAAGCTACACACCTTCAAAAATTATAAGGTTTGTTTCTCTAGCTTCCATAATTCATAACTTAGTTATGCTATAAGTTTGGATCCAAGAATCCAAGGTTTACCTAGTTAATCAATTCCTAAAAGTTTAGGGTGAATAGTAACTTTCAAGAACAAATTTTTGATTCTTGATTTTATTTGTAAGGACAAGGTAGCTTAAGCATAGATCAAGGCTTCCATGGGCTTTCCAAGGATCTTTCATTGATTAAAAGCTTCAAGAAGGTATAAAACTTCAAACCCTAGCTTTACTTTTGAGTATTAGGAATGGTTTTGATTGTTATAATTCATGAGGAGCATGATCCTTGTATACTTAGAGTGTGGTTGGAATTGTAATGAGTTTGAAGTTGTAAATCTTGATTATTGGTTAATGAACTTAAGTATAGCTTTTAGTTCATGTTTGAGGGTAGTATAAAGTTCATAATATTGAGTTTTGGGGCTGTTAGGATGTGATATGGATGGACTTTGATTGTATGAAGGGATTGGGGTTGTTTGGTGATGGAATTGAATGGTATAAAATTGGGAAATCGCGTAAACATAGCCGTCGTAATGCCCGATTTACCGTAGACTGTTTTTGTTCTTAAGATCAGAACCCTTGAACTCACTGCTAGGTTTTGACCATTGCCATGATTAGATAGTTCATGTTCCGAGCTTCATTTTGATATGTAGTTCGTTCGATTCCGATGCACGGTTTAGGAGAAACGACCGTTTCAAGTAACGGCGTTTCGCGAACGAAACTTTTTCCCTCGCCTTACTTCGAAACATAGGTTAAAGACCAAAAAGGGTTAATTAATGTATGAAACATTTATGGTAAGTGTGTTAGGCAGTTGGTAAGACACTCGCGAAGGAATCGCTTTAAAACTCGTAAAGGTTAAATTATTAAAAATGGTGGAGCCGAGGGTACCCGAGTGGCTTAAGCGAATCAGTGAGCGCAAAACAAGCGTTAGAGTCTAAGTTAGTTAAAGTATAGATTTACAAGTGACTTTGGTTTAATTCCAACTTACTTGTTGTTTATAGGTTACCAGACTCATCCCGAGCCATTCGTAACCCCAGTCGCTCAGGCAAGTTTTCTACCCGTTATACTGTTGTTGTGATGTAAATATATGTATATGCATTATCTTGTGATATTGCATGATTGTTATTAGCAAATTTTGCGATATATTGGAGCATGCTAATATGGTATATATGCATGTCTGTTTCGTAATCTGGTTATCTATCTGTTGATTTCAATGCTTATAGTTGCATAATACCTATGCTAGAAATAAGCAAGTAGTTGCGTATACCCTTAGTATAGGGGATAAAAGGTGAACATATTTCTAAACCGGGAGTCGATATTCCCGAGTATATTATATATATATATATTTATTTATATATATATATATATATGGATATAGTTTTTAAAACTATTAATCGAATAAGGTTTATTCGATAACTTTAACTTTATTTTATTATTGAATATTATTTGAATATTCATTCGAGGGCTTATGACTCTTTTATATTATTTATTGAATATTATTTGAATATTCATTCGAAGGCTTATGACTCAGTTTATATTATTTAATGAATATTATTTGAATATTCATTTGAGGATCTATGACTCCGATTATTTGCTGAAATATATTCTTTATTTTATTAAAGAATAAGGTGTTAATAATCAAACTTATTTTCGATTATTCAAATAAAGATAATACTTTCATATAAGTATATCTTTGGTTATTTAATGTTTATTTCAAGTATAAGTTTTAATACTTCTACTTCAATTATTTTTATAAAGATTATTCTTTATGGGAATATTATATTAAATAATAATATTCAGTCATTTTCTAAATATTCTGGGGACTGATTTACTTCATTAAATCAGCCTTACTCCAAACACTCTTTAAAGTGTTTTCGAGTCTTCAAAATGATTTTTAAAAGTCAGAGCGGATCCCAAAACTTTTTTTTATATTTAAGATCTTCCTTTTAAGGGGATTTAAATATTCGCTCAAAACCTGGGGAATCCGGCTCTGTGGTGTATTTTATATTCGCAACGAGGTTGCAGTTTTGGTAAATGAATTGATTACTTGCCCAACGTTCGGGAAGTAAGCCCATCTCATTGAGTCGGCATAAGCGACAGGCCGGGGTACGGTCTATTATTGTGTAAGTGGCTGGGTGGCAGTCCATCAACGCGTGAGGGGCCGGGGTACGGTCTAGCGCGAGGTCCTAATGCGGCCAGGGTGATGACCGGTGAGGAATTCATCCATCTACAGTAGAAAAGGTTACTTATTGGTATCTTTGCCTGATCAGCGAGATATCGGGTTTATGCCAAAATTCTTTTCCTTTCCAAAATACATTGGATGTTTCAAACTCTGTTCATACTTTACATAACAGAGGTTCCAGGAAATGTTTAAGAGATATATATATGTGGATATATATATATCGGGACTAAATAAAGTATCTCGTAACTTTATTTCATTCAATAATATTTCAAAGATTGAATCTATTTAAATCTTGTCTTGTAGTCTCATCTATGTGATGAACTTTTGAAACTGATTATAACTTGAACGGTGGTAGTTCAAGTAGTATTTGGAAAAGATATAAGTATATTGGAGTACCTTATAACTTCATCTTTTAAACTTATATCTAGTTAATAATTGTCTTATGAATGACAAAGATTTTTAGAAAAACGTTGAGACAAGGTTAGATATATGAGATCACCTTGCAACGATATTTTTTTATACAGTTATACACTGGAACTTTGTGTATATTATGCATGGAAGAGGACTTCCAATATTTTGAAAAGTATATATATATATACTGAATATTTTGCGACTTCATCGCATTAAGATATCAACTTGGTTCATTTCTTTTGACCAAGACTTTCATGAGTACTATGAGAAGGCTCATATATTGTAAATCATTATACATATTATTTTGGTGGGCTTGCTGCTCACCCTTGCTTTATTTCTTCATCACACAACAACAGTTAGGAAAGATGGCCAGACTCCAGCAGACCCAGCGCAAGCGCGTGGGAAGCGTCCCGCGTCTTCCCGATGATGTTGTAGCTGCTATAGCTGCAGAGGTAGATCCATGGTAGATCAGACCATCTACTTTTGAGAATCAAATTATGTATAATTATAACTTGTGGCAGATAATGGCAATTAACTGTAAATTTATCAAGTAATCATCTTGGGTTGTAATAACTGTTAAATGGTGGATTCAAAGACTTGTATTTATTTTAATTTCATCTCTGAGACTATAACGGGTTGTGGTGTGTGTTAGTATGGGGTCACAGCATGAGGTTATTTATTATTAATTAAGTGAAGTGATATTGTGGAAAGAAAGACCGTGACAACCCGGATCCCCGACCCCAGATCTGGGGGTGTTAGAGAAATGGTATCAGAGCTAAGCGTTATAAACCTCAGAGATGATGGGACGTTAAGATAATAAGTTCACTAAGATAATAAGAACTCTTGCCAAGTTCATAGTCAGACTACCTAACGTAGTACTGACAGTTAAAACCCTTATGGGAACCCTTATAAATGTAGCGATAGAAGCGTAGTTCATTATCGTATATGGTAGCGGGACTCTGAACCCTGAAGTTGAGGAACATCAGCGCGATGATGTTTTATTACTAATTGGAGATCGGATTGTGGATCCGATAGAGTGTCCTAATGCAGGACCGGATGATATTGATATTGAGGATGTAGCGGTTGAGGATGTTGTCCTAGAAGGGATAGTTGTTGAGGAGGATCCCATGGAGGATCCTGACAGGATTGGATAAAGGACCACTGATGAATTGATGACCATGGTTTGGTCGACTACCAGAGGAAGGATTGGCCGGTCACTACCGGAGGTTCGTTCAAGTTGTAAAGATAGTAGCCCCTTTAACGCGGCTTACTCGTAAGACTGAGAAGTTCGAATGGACAGAGAAATGCGAGAACAGCTTTCAAGAACTGAAGCAGAGGTTGGTGATGGCCCTTATGCTGGCATTGCCGGATGGAAAAGGAGATTTTGTGAAGTGTAGTGACGCTTCGTACAAGGGCTTAGGGTGCATGCTTATGCAGCACGGTAAGGTAATCGCGTACATGTCAAGACAATTAAGGTAATATGAAATTCGATATCCCCACTCATGAGCTTAGGCTCATGGCAATAGTTTTACCCTAAAGATTGGAGGCACTACTTGTATGGAGAGAAGTGCGAGAATTACCTAAGCCATAAGTGCTCTAGTATATTTTCACGTAGAAAGAGCTCAACATATGCCAGAGGAGGCAGTTAGAGATAATCAAGAATAATGATTGGGAGATTCTTTATCATTAGAGGAAAGCCAATATGGTGGCTGATGCCCTTAGTAAAAAAGGAGAGACTCAAGATGATAATGACTTTGGGAGGGTTGATAAGAGATTTTGAAAAAAAAAAAATGGAAATAGATATGAAGGTAACCGGAGCCGGTACCGAAAAGTTGTTTGAGATTGCAATACAGCCCGAATTATTGGAAAAGAACATATTGTGCCAGTAAAAGTGATGAATGAAGGCAGAGAGCCAACAAATAAATATGAGATTAATACCGAGAAAGATGATAAGGGAATAATGAGGTATTCCTATAGAATTTGGGTTCCAAATGTTTAAGAGCTTAAAGATGAAATCTTAGATGAAAGCTAGTTTGAGGAATAAGAGTTAGAGCAAACCCTGAATGTGATAGTCAGGGAGGACGCCATCAAGATAGAAGGAACCCATAACATAATGAAGTGGAAAATGAGGATTTTAACGTACAAGATAACCCCAAGTATGGGAGAAGGATGAAACATTCCATACTAAGGAAATGGAAAGTCGAGTAAGGAAAGGAGACCCGATACGGTACTCCAATATGGCAATTCATGGACCTGTCTAAAGAGAACTTAGACTATTATCCCCAACCACCACCCTGAGGGGACAATGCGGCAGGAAATTCTTTCATGACCTTTAAAGCGTTAAGCTCTCAGAGTTCCAAGGAACAAGTTGACCTAGTCGAGGCAAGAGCCTGGCTAAAGGAAATATAGGAATCATTTGAGATTCTAAATGATTGACGAACCACAAAGGACTGTTTTTGTCACTTACCCTCCTAAGAGAGAGGCCACCCGCTGGTGAAAGACCAAGAAAGGTACGGAGCCAGAGGTTATGATAAACTGATTAAAGTTCAGCCAATTGTTTTCAGGAAAGTAATTCCCAAGGTTATGGAGAGAGTGTAAAAGCTTTAGAGCCAGAACAAAGGCAGACGAGTATGATGAATTGTGAATTTAAGTTGTAAAAGTTGTCAAGATTCGTTCTAAGGACACGAATCCGGAATGACGGGATGTTTGAAATCAATGCTTATGTTGTGTTGGTTCATGAAATAATGATAAGAGAAAGGGAAATAAAAAGGGACTGAAGTGGAAAGGGATATAAAGGCAAAAGAGTTTGAGGTATGATAAGGGAGTCGGGTATGAGGAAACCCTAAAGACTCATGGCAATAGAAATAGAAAAGTATGTAATCGTCAGGATGATGATGATCCACCATGAGTTAAAATTGATGGTTGAAGGCATAAGAGATACATATATTGTACCCCCTTTAAGTTGGGAGGATTCGAGGAAACCTTGAGATAGTTCGAAGGATAAATATTGAGACACGGATAGACTGAGGAGACAAGAAAGTAAGAAATCAGGAAAAAAAAAAAATTTGGATGAAGGAAGTGACCTTCAATAATGTGAAATGTAAGACCGGTGGCTCGATACCCAGAAAGGGAGATGCCAGGTATGAAAGATATCCCAACATTGAGGTGACTGTTGAGATAAACAACAAAAGTAAATAAGGAATTATTAAGAAGAAGTTCACGTTGAACACGACCAATATCTTCCAGAACATCCTTGTTATCGTTACCAAATTAGGCAAGACAAGCGGATAACCGTTGTTATCTTTTGGAGGCCATATGGATTGACCTCAATTTGAATAAGGATGCTAAAGTTAGGTATAGACTATCGAGGTGGAAATGATTGAACAAGATACCCTTATCAGGGATATATGACTTTATTTATCCATGGAAGGATGCTTGTACCTTTTTAAAGGTGGAATTAAGGAAAGAACATTGGTAACTTAAAATATATCCTAGGGGAATGCATACAGGTTAGCATTTCATCCTTAATAGGGATAGTATGAGTTTTGACAGTATGAATTGGAAAGGATTAAGGTAATAATAACCTTTAAGAATCAGTGGAGAAATTTTTCAGAGGCATATAGACAATGGTTCTAGTAATAGTAAATGGTATTTTAATATGCCCTGTATCTAGGGAATACAGGAGGAACGATTGAAGGATAACCTTAGAGGTTTTACAAGGAGAAAGGTAATATTCAAAATTCTCAAGAATAGAAATGTTGATAAAGGAAATATAACGTAATTATATTGATGCCAAGTGAGGCACGTGTTAAACCACGAGAAGGTATGGATCGAACCAGTAATGGTCGAAATTGTTCAGGGCAATTAGGACTTAAGATAGAAGATGCTCTAAGTATAATTGAGAGTCAGTCATGACAGTGATTAACCTCTAAAGACTGAGGCAATAACTTATGGAAAAATGGTGATTTTTTTTTTACTCATCAGATTTTAAGGAAAACATCTTCACATAAGCTGTGATTGAAATGAGGTAGAAAATTATTTGGAGGTGGTTAAAATGACATTGACTATAAGGAAATTGTACTATCAGGAAAGGCCAAAGAGGTGGCCAACACTTTAAAGGTAAGTGGATAATTATAGGCGCGTGTGCCAAAAGAATACAGTGATGATGGTTAAAAAAAAATGTGTGAAGGTTGAATTATGGTTTGGAAGATTGACATTCCTTCTGATGACTGTGCAATACCCAACCGTAATAGTAGTTGGTAAAGGTTTAATTCGTGTAATCGCCATGAACGGGCTATCTATCTTAGAAGGTCCTATCTTGAGATAAGCCAGGACCATGTTTCAAAAAGGACTAGATGAACCCTTGAGTTAAGTCTTCTATTTAAGGCATATGATTAAGAATGGTATTAACCTGCTATCATTGCTTTGATTGAAACTCTTCTGCAATTTTATCTGCTTCATGTCATGAAAGTACGTCAGAGTTTGGAGTGTTCTTCATGAATTGTGATTGGTGGTTATGTTAACTCCTTAGGAGAATTAGATACGAGATGTATGGACTCCGTATGGTTAGCTATTAAGACTTCATGGAAAATGAATGACTACAGTAGGTCAGTGGTGGACCATAGTAAGGCAGCAATGATTTTGCGAGTAATGAGCTGGTTACAACCGTGAGAGTTGTATTGGAATGGGTGTTGAGATTGAGTACCACTAATCGGGTCATGGTAGTGTATAAGTTATCATTGATAGACTAATTAAGTAGAGTATCTACCTATTGTATATTTATTCTTTCTTACCAATAGAGAGTCGTATTATTATACGAGGAAGGTTGCGGTGCAAGCATAGAACTCTAGTAACGATGATATCTAGAATGAGATCCCAGGTTCGATTTTCGGAATCGAGGGAGTTTCAAAGGTGATTGTGTATAAGCTCGAGGAAGAGCATGGGTCCATAGAATGATGGACGGGATAGCGAAAATATTTAGGCACGTGAAATACGATGCTATAATACTTGATGCTGATATAAATACGTCTATGTTTTGTTCTCCTATGACAAACCTCTATAATTCAGAGGTAGGTTCCAAGCCAGATATTTTGTGGCAGTATATATATATATATATATATATATATATATATATTTTTTATATATATACAATTCTCTTCAGTTCGTTCTTTTCTCTTCTTTTCATTTCATGTAATCTGAGAAGAACAACCCTTCCAGAAGGGGAGGTATTGCCGAATGACTATCTATCTGTGTGATAGAAGCCTAGTAGGATACCATCTATTGTTTAATTGCTTGTCAAGTACTAAAGGCTGGCCACCTTCTGTACTAACTATGCGATATAACAAGTGTTCATGATCATAGTGATCTCTCAACAAATTCCTTTACTTCTATATGATTGATCAAGCTTCCAAAAGATAGAAGCAGCTGAAAAAGGAGTAGTAAAGTTGTGGTAGTATTCGGAATGGGAACACATTCGTGATACTAAGGTTGTCGTGGTCATTAAAAGGTTATAGAACGCTAACGAGCAAAAGTATAACTAGTATAATATTAGGAACGGAAGGTAGTAGCGATTACGAACTCGAAAAGAATGGGTATTGAGAAGCAGAAGCTCTAATGCTAAAAGCTATAATGAGAGTCTGTGCAATAGACTTGAAAGAAATTGGAATGATCACTTAACGCGGATTTAGTTATATCACGACAATAGATCATATGTCATTATCGAGATGTCGCCTTATGAGATCCTTGAGGGAAGATAATGTCGATCTCCCTTATGTTAGGATGAAGTTGTAGAGCGCAAGATGCTCGGACCCGCAGTAGTCCAAAGGACCAGGGATATAATAGATCTAATCAGAGGACGGCTGGTAGTAACCCAAGATGGACATAAGAGGTATGCTGATTTGACTCAAAAAAAGGACAAAGAGTATGAAATAGGGGGCCTAGTAATGTTATAGGTATCCCCTTGGAAACCCTTGAAAAGGATTGATGAGGTTCGGAAAGAAAGGAAAGCTAAGTCTACAATTTGTTGGACCCTTGGATATATTAAGGAGTATTGGGAAGTTAGCATATGAGCTAGCCTTACCCCAGAACATGTAGCGAGTCATAACGCGTTTCACGTTTCAATGTTAAGGGAGTGTAATTCAGATGCCAGATAAATAGAGGCATATGAGCGCATAGATATGCAACCCGACGTAACCTATATGGAGCAACCAGGAAGGGTTATAGAGTGAAAAGGAACAAGTGCTTAGGAGAAGGGTTATCAAACTAGTCAGAGTTTGATGGTAGAACCACAATGTGGGAAAATTTACTTGAGAGTTAGAAAGTGCAATACTAAGAAAGTATCCCTATTCATTTCTATCTGATTCCGGGACGGAATCCTTTTAAGGAGGGGAGACTGTAATAACCCCAATTTTTGGAAATTTTTGAAACCCTTATGAATAGTGTTTTTGCTGAATGAGAAAACTTTTCGTGCCACACTATGTAGGCGTTCTGATATGGATATTCTGAGATTTTATTAGTACTTTATATGGGATATAAGTGTATGTAAAGATCGTCAGAATCCAAATCCGAACACTTTAGTTTTTCCCGGAAATCCACAAGATACGGAGAGATTTGAGTATAAGGTAACAGGATAAAAAGGATTTAAATTAAAGGATTATTATAGAGGATCATAAAAAGGAATATAATGTATTGAGAAAGGTTAAGGGAACCTAAGTAATAAGATCCCGGGTATGATCCTTCAAACGAGAAACGAGAACGAAAGTTAAGCGAACCGTATAACAGATCAGCGGTCATTAGGCAAACAATTAGAAGCTAATCAAAGGGATTAGTGGGGGATGATGTCATCCAACCAATAGAAAGAGGACAAAGGAGGGGTGATGACATCACAAAGTGATGCAAGCATGACATAAGAGGGAAGGAAATGTGGTGGAATATTAGCCACACAAAATTAAGGGTAAATGGGTAATTGACCTAAAACAAAACAAAAACAACCAACCAAAAATCAAATCAAAGCAAAACCACAAAAATCTCTCTTTCTTCTTCATCTTGCTCTCGGCCTTTTCAAGAAAAACAAGGAGGAGTTTTCAAAAAACTCAAGCTACACACCTTCAAAAATTATAAGGTTTGTTTCTCTAGCTTCCATAATTCATAACTTAGTTATGCTATAAGTTTGGATCCAAGAATCCAAGGTTTACCTAGTTAATCAATTCCTAAAAGTTTAGGGTGAATAGTAACTTTCAAGAACAAATTTTTGATTCTTGATTTTATTTGTAAGGACAAGGTAGCTTAAGCATAGATCAAGGCTTCCATGGGCTTTCCAAGGATCTTTCATTGATTAAAAGCTTCAAGAAGGTATAAAACTTCAAACCCTAGCTTTACTTTTGAGTATTAGGAATGGTTTTGATTGTTATAATTCATGAGGAGCATGATCCTTGTATACTTAGAGTGTGGTTGGAATTGTAATGAGTTTGAAGTTGTAAATCTTGATTATTGGTTAATGAACTTAAGTATAGCTTTTAGTTCATGTTTGAGGGTAGTATAAAGTTCATAATATTGAGTTTTGGGGCTGTTAGGATGTGATATGGATGGACTTTGATTGTATGAAGGGATTGGGGTTGTTTGGTGATGGAATTGAATGGTATAAAATTGGGAAATCGCGTAAACATAGCCGTCGTAATGCCCGATTTACCGTAGACTGTTTTTGTTCTTAAGATCAGAACCCTTGAACTCACTGCTAGGTTTTGACCATTGCCATGATTAGATAGTTCATGTTACGAGCTTTGTTTTGATATGTAGTTCGTTCGATTCCGATGCACGGTTTAGGAGAAACGACCGTTTCAAGTAACGGCGTTTCGCGAACGAAACTTTTTCCCTCGCCTTACTTCGAAACATAGGTTAAAGACCAGAAAGGGTTAATTAATGTATGAAACATTTATGGTAAGTGTGTTAGGCAGTTGGTAAGACACTCGCGAAGGAATCGCTTTAAAACTCGTAAAGGTTAAATTATTAAAAATGGTGGAGCCGAGGGTACCCGAGTGGCTTAAGCGAATCAGTGAGCGCAAAACAAGCGTTAGAGTCTAAGTTAGTTAAAGTATAGATTTACAAGTGACTTTGGTTTAATTCCAACTTACTTGTTGTTTATAGGTTACCAGACTCATCCCGAGCCATTCGTAACCCCAGTCGCTCAGGCAAGTTTTCTACCCGTTATACTGTTGTTGTGATGTAAATATATGTATATGCATTATCTTGTGATATTGCATGATTGTTATTAGCAAATTTTGCGATATATTGGAGCATGCTAATATGGTATATATGCATGTCTGTTTCGTAATCTGGTTATCTATCTGTTGATTTCAATGCTTATAGTTGCATAATACCTATGCTAGAAATAAGCAAGTAGTTGCGTATACCCTTAGTATAGGGGATAAAAGGTGAACATATTTCTAAACCGGGAGTCGATGTTCCCGAGTATATTATATATATATATTTATTTATATATATATATATATGGATATAGTTTTTAAAACTATTAATCGAATAAGGTTTATTCGATAACTTTAACTTTATTTTATTATTGAATATTATTTGAATATTCATTCGAGGGCTTATGACTCTTTTATATTATTTATTGAATATTATTTGAATATTCATTCGAAGGCTTATGACTCAGTTTATATTATTTAATGAATATTATTTGAATATTCATTTGAGGATCTATGACTCCGATTATTTGCTGAAATATATTCTTTATTTTATTAAAGAATAAGGTGTTAATAATCAAACTTATTTTCGATTATTCAAATAAAGATAATACTTTCATATAAGTATATCTTTGGTTATTTAATGTTTATTTCAAGTATAAGTTTTAATACTTCTACTTCAATTATTTTTATAAAGATTATTCTTTATGGGAATATTATATTAAATAATAATATTCAGTCATTTTCTAAATATTCTGGGGACTGATTTACTTCATTAAATCAGCCTTACTCCAAACACTCTTTAAAGTGTTTTCGAGTCTTCAAAATGATTTTTAAAAGTCAGAGCGGATCCCAAAACTTTTTTTTATATTTAAGATCTTCCTTTTAAGGGGATTTAAATATTCGCTCAAAACCTGGGGAATCCGGCTCTGTGGTGTATTTTATATTCGCAACGAGGTTGCAGTTCTGGTAAATGAATTGATTACTTGCCCAACGTTCGGGAAGTAAGCCCATCTCATTGAGTCGGCATAAGCGACAGGCCGGGGTACGGTCTATTATTGTGTAAGTGGCTGGGTGGCAGTCCATCAACGCGTGAGGGGCCGGGGTACGGTCTAGCGCGAGGTCCTAATGCGGCCAGGGTGATGACCGGTGAGGAATTCATCCATCTACAGTAGAAAAGGTTACTTATTGGTATCTTTGCCTGATCAGCGAGATATCGGGTTTATGCCAAAATTCTTTTCCTTTCCAAAATACATTGGATGTTTCAAACTCTGTTCATACTTTACATAACAGAGGTTCCAGGAAATGTTTAAGAGATATATATATGTGGATATATATATATCGGGACTAAATAAAGTATCTCGTAACTTTATTTCATTCAATAATATTTCAAAGATTGAATCTATTTAAATCTTGTCTTGTAGTCTCATCTATGTGATGAACTTTTGAAACTGATTATAACTTGAACGGTGGTAGTTCAAGTAGTATTTGGAAAAGATATAAGTATATTGGAGTACCTTATAACTTCATCTTTTAAACTTATATCTAGTTAATAATTGTCTTATGAATGACAAAGATTTTTAGAAAAACGTTGAGACAAGGTTAGATATATGAGATCACCTTGCAACGATATTTTTTTATACAGTTATACACTGGAACTTTGTGTATATTATGCATGGAAGAGGACTTCCAATATTTTGAAAAGTATATATGTATATATACTGAATATTTTGCGACTTCATCGCATTAAGATATCAACTTGGTTCATTTCTTTTGACCAAGACTTTCATGAGTACTATGAGAAGGCTCATATATTGTAAATCATTATACATATTATTTTGGTGGGCTTGCTGCTCACCCTTGCTTTATTTCTTCATCACACAACAACAGTTAGGAAAGATGGCCAGACTCCAGCAGACCCAGCGCAAGCGCGTGGGAAGCGTCCCGCGTCTTCCCGATGATGTTGTAGCTGCTATAGCTGCAGAGGTAGATCCATGGTAGATCAGACCATCTACTTTTGAGAATCAAATTATGTATAATTATAACTTGTGGCAGATAATGGCAATTAACTGTAAATTTATCAAGTAATCATCTTGGGTTGTAATAACTGTTAAATGGTGGATTCAAAGACTTGTATTTATTTTAATTTCATCTCTGAGACTATAACGGGTTGTGGTGTGTGTTAGTATGGGGTCACAGCATGAGGTTATTTATTATTAATTAAGTGAAGTGATATTGTGGAAAGAAAGACCGTGACAACCCGGATCCCCGACCCCAGATCTGGGGGTGTTACAAGAACAACTTCGTAGCTTTGGTGAACAAGTAAATTCCTGCATCTGAAGACTATCACAAAATGATGGACTTCATTCAAAGCTGCAAACTGAGTTATGCAATGCTTGAGTATCCAATCATCTACTGTGAGGTTATTGAGGAGGTTTGACTACTAGAGTGTTCAACTCCAAGGATAAAACCATTACCTTCACTCTTAAAGGTAAGGAACACTATATTAAATGTGATGCTATTGAAAAATGCTTTAAATTGCTTAAAAATAACATTCTTGCTCCACACACAGACACTGATGTTTAACATGCTTATTTTTATAGGTTATGCTCTTACTACCACCAAGTTAGGTGAGGTTAGGAGACTAGGCTTTAGGAAAGAATGGAGCATTCTGTGTCACTCTTTTATTAAAGTGTTTTTTGGTAAAGTTAGCAATTTTGATGCTAGAACTTATTCACTTGTTAACATGCTTTATATGCTTCTTAGTGATAAGTATTACATCTAGGATTACAAGGCCCATTAAAGAAGGCCATGTGTATGACATTCAGACCAAGAAGGCTAACACATTGATCAAGCCTGATGGAACAGAAAGGCCAAAAACCCTGAATATTAATTAACTTCATAATTAATTAATAACCCGGAATCAGGATCCCCCTTTCCTTTGACCAACGGTCTTTTTGTTGTTGCTATAATATCAACCCCTTTTTTAATTAAATAAACCTACCCATTTTCTCATTGAGCAAAAGGTACGAAATCTATTTTTAAATAACTTAAAAAAATTCGAAAAATGAAAAATAACTGACTCCGTTGAGTTCGCCACCGTAGAACTCTATGGTTGTCACCTGCGGCAAAGAATTACGAAAGCTGGTCATTGATGGTGGGAGTTGCATGAATGATAAATCGGCTAATAAGTAAATTCCAAATAAAGACACAATTCCTTGGAGATTGGCTTCCAAGAAATCTCATAGGATAAGGAATTTAATTTCCTATTTCCTAGGACTCTAAAGTCCATTCTAATTTTGAGACTTGTCCTCCAAGTCTCCTAACCCTAGTCCAATTCAAGGACACCCAACATTTATATAAGAGGTCTCATCCCCACCCCCATCAGAACTATGTTTTTGACTTGATCCTTGACAAACAGCAAGGTATGTAGGCATCTTATTAAGGCATATCGAGTCACGAAACACAAGAAAAGTCAAATCGAGCCTCAAAGCTCACGAACCCTAGCATTAAATATACCCTAAGTTTTTATCCATAACATTTGGCGCCTTTTATGGGAAAGCATAACAATAAACATGGTGAGAACACGGAGCGGGAGTAACACCCCCGAAGGAACACAAGCTGGGACTACCCAAACGATTTTGTCAATGGTGGAGATACCCCCGCATTCGACCTATGCCTCCACCCTAGGAGGAACCCGAATAGGGGCAAGTGAGCCTCGGCCACAAGGGACGAATCCTCCGGCTCCTCAAGGGACGAATTCCCAACTTCAGAAGCTACATGCACCTGTGAATTCTCGACCCATTGGGTAGGAGTATTCAACTATTGTAACCACTAACTCCCATATGGGATGCCCCTGTGCCCTGAAGTTGGGGGAAGTGGACATACTAATCGGAGTGAAGCGCAAGGGCAGACGGCTCAATATATATGTGGTTTGGCTTCTATCCCGAAGGATCAAGAATTCTCTGGACCTTATACTGATAAAGACTCTGAATATTCAAATCATGATGTGGATCCAATAAAGAGGCGTGCTGGTAAAGAGCCGATGCCTGATGGTAATCAGCATCCTAGCAGCACCTGGGGGATGAATCCCCAAGAAGTGTAGGAAAGAATCAGAGCTCAAGAGGCTGAGATCCAAAGGCTGAAGCGCGACTTGGAGGAGTACCTGACCCCAAGACCCCCACTACCTCCGAGGAAGAGATATCTTCCTCCAATAATAGACCTGGATGGTCCACTACAAAGAAGGACTGTTGCCCAAGGGCTGATCCAAGTAATCTTCTGCCCTTAAGAGATCCTGATGATCCCACTCCATCATTCATTGAAGAGATAATGAATGCTTGTATCTCAAGGAATTTTAAGATTCCCACCATCAAATCTTATGATGGAACTGAAGATCACATTAATTATGTCAGGACATTCTCTAATGCACTGTTGTTGTAGCCCATGAACGACGCTATTAAGTGTCGGGCCTTTCCTCAAACCCTATCTGGAATGGCTCAAAGATGGTATAGCCGTTTGCCTCCAAATTCTATTGGATCTTTCAGAGAGCTAAGTCAAGCTTTTATTAAACAATTCATCAGTGGGAGAGTGCATGAGAAAGGTTCAGCATCCCTAACGAGCATTGTGCAGGGGGCAAAAGAGTCTTTGAGAGACTATCTGAAACATTTCACCAAGGAAACTTTATAGGTCCCGGACCTTGATGACAAGGTAGCTATGATAGCACTACAGCAGGGAACTATGGACGAGTTTTTCAAGATGTCATTAGCCAAGTGCCCCCTAAAAGCATGTTGCAGCTCCAAAACAGGGCCGGGAAGTACATCAAAGTAGAGGAAAGCATGAGGAAGACGGTAGTGAATAAAGAGCCTGCTTGTGGCAAGAAGTGAAAAATTGATATAGAATATATTGCTAAGGACAGGTATCCTAGAACTGAGAAAAATGCTGATTCAACCCCGAAGAAGGGAGGACCTGGACAAAATTTCACTGAATATGCTAAGTTGAACGCTCCTAGAAGTCAGATCTTGATGGAAATCAAGAAAGATAGAGATGCTCGTTGGCCTAAGCCCCTTAAGGCTAATCCTACTAAGCTAGATAAGAGCAAATATTGTAGATTTCACAAGGATACTGGCCATGACACCGATGAGTGTAGATAATTGAAGGATGAAATTGAATTCTTTATTCCAAAAGGAAGGTTGAACAAGTATATTAGAGATGGATAAGATCAGAATAATAATGGAAGAAGGAACATCGATGATCGCAAAAGGGATCGGGATGATCAAGGGCAAAATCCCCAACCCAGGGGATCGGTGATAAACGCAATCTTTGGGGGACCTCAGCCCCGAGGACCAATAATAAATATGATCTTTGGAGGACCAACTGTTGCAGGTTCATCCAGAAACTCAAGGAAAACCTATACTAGAAAAGTTATGTATATTGTCGGGGAAGCTCCGAAGGGGCTAGGACAGGAGTAACAATGACATTCGATGATTTTGATTTAGAGGGTGTCAAATTTCCTCATGACGATCCTCTAGTCAAAACACCTATAATATGTGTAATATCCCGTATGTTAGAATTATTATAATTATTATTTGAATATATATGTATGTGATTTTATGATTTAGAAGGAATAAAATGGTGGATATTTTATTCCTGTTTGACGAGTTTGTGTTATTAAATGGTAACGTGTTAATTGTTAAGTGTTGTATCGATCCTTGTTAATTTCTGGAAATATTTACTTAAATGTATTATTTTTAAAAGTTATTTGAAAGCCGATCTTATTGATATCGATAAATTAAGTTTGGTTTGCAATATCCGGGATATATCGTGTAATTATTTTTATCAATAAATAATAATTATGTGATTATTATATGAATTTCGGTGAATTATCTGGTAATTTGAATTGATGTTTGGATGTTTATATGCGATAAAATATGAGTACTTTAATTTTTATATGTCCGGAATTTATCTGGTAATTTATAGGTTTTTATATGATAATTGTGATATTTTTCTGGTAATTTATAGGTTTTTATATGATTTTGGAAAGAATTTATATATTTAATAAATTATTTTCTGAGTTGTTATTGATTATTTTATAAAACCGGGAATCGTCCAACTTCAACTGTTTTAGCGTTTTTACAAACTGAAACTCTTCAGAAAACTCCTTCCTAACCTAATTTGATTATTCTGGACATTTTCCATGTTTTGACTTTTTCGATTTGGAGTACGGTTTGACTCGTACGAGTCCCGCCGCAAAATTTTTGATACAATAGTCATTTTGATAGATTAATAAAACTCGTATTCTTGAGAGACGGGATATTTTGATTAACTTATTACATTATCTTCTCGTAGAGTGTTTCTTTAAGAAGCCCGGTTTCGATGCTTATCTAAAATTGAGATTCTCAACAAGATTGCCAGCATAAGGAAACCTTGGTGGGAGTCCAATGCCTTGCCTAGAACATTACTCATCCCAGAGCATGGAGTTACAGTTCATAAATCACCTCATTGGTTGATGGAGTTCAGAGACAATAAAGGAGTCAGAAGATTTTTCAGACTTGAAGATCAGCTCAAGATTGCCAGTAATGAAACTCTCAAGGATATGCAATCTAAGTTGGACATCAATGAAGAAAATGATGCTGAATTCTACAGACAACTCCAACTCCAAATAGAGGAGAATGACAGGAGGCTAGAGAAGAAAACAAGGGATCAAAGGAAAAGGAAAAGAAATGGCATAGTGCCATGAAATCCGAAATGAAATCTATGTATATGTTAGGGCGAAAACACGTGCTAATATTCACGCAAGTATACGCGTTCGCAAGTAATATAGAATACTTTCTAGTTCGTTCCCTCAGAGACTCAGACTAAATTATTGTCTAATTAAACTCACTCACCAATGTATGATTACTTCTCAATGTTAAGATAATAACACTTAAAATTGTTGATTAAATATTAACTATAATTAACTACTTAATTAACCACTTAACTAACACTTCAATTTATCAATAATAAAACACTCATGAGATCACAACTTCATTATTACTTCCTTCTATAGCCATTGTTATTACCTTTAGCATGTGACAGTGATGATATTAATCGAATAACACGAAACTGATAAAAGCCAACTTTCATTGTACTAATACCATTCTACCAAGCATCCACAATTAAGATAGAAGTTGAATAGTCATCAATTATGTTGAGTTCCTATATGTCTACAGAAATTGACAACACAATGATTTAAGCTCAAGTTATTCCTTTTGATTACATAGGGCAAATAAAACTGTTAGAGTTACCCACTAATCATGCTCAACGTACATGAACCTATGCTAGCATGGCAAGTTCTAAATCTCAAGATCCACCGTCGCTTCACAAGAGATTAACACCCTATCTTATATGTTCGCGACGCACATAAGACGAATACGCACAACCAATACTAGATATCATGCAATCATCACACACTAAAGTATTAAACAATTAACTAAAGAATTCCATAATAAATCTGTTGCAACCCCATGATCACGATTAGCCCATAATAGAACTTATCGCCATCATGGGTTCATATGAAATCATGATAAACAAACACAGGAAAATAATAACTAAACTAATTATATTAAAACAGAGTACGTCACAAGAGTAAATAAGTCAAAGCAAGAAAACTAGCATCCAACGTTACAACGAAACAAGAATCACAAGAAAATATGCTTCCTCTTCGTTGCGGTGTGCTAAATTGGTCTTCTTCCTTATCTCCTTCGCTTCTTGCGTAAAACACAATCTAAAACATAATCCCCTTAATAATCTCTGTGAAAACGTCTCAAATCTACCTATATACTAGTCCCATAAAACTCAGATTACATAGAAGTTGGAAGCCAAACAGAAGTAGAAGTCAAAAATAATTTATCTTTTTCCCTGACCCTGCGCGGCCGCTCAGCATAGCTGCACCGGCGCGCAGGTTGCTGCGCGGCCGCTCAGCATTGCTGCGCGGGCGCGCAGGCCTCTACTGGAAAAAATCCAGGTTTGCTCCGTTTCTTCGCCGTAATCTGCCCATTCCTTTCCTCTCGCAATGGTGAACACATGCCAAGGCTTATTCTTGATGATTCCTCCCCCGAAAGTAACTAATACCCTGAAATGCATAAACACTAGAAAAACACATCAAATACACAAAATACTTGATTTCAAGACACCAATTTAAGCCATTTTAAGACGTTCTAAGTGGTATAAAATGCCACTTATCACACCCCCAAACTTAAATCGATGCTTGTCCTCAAGCGTCACAGACTCAAAAATAAATAAAAATATGCATGAATGCAATCTATATGAAAATGCAACGATCCCCCTTACTACAATTAACCAACCAAATTGTCACATCTCAACGAATGCAGTTAGACAACTAAAGATCAATAAACTCATGCAAATGGACATACAGCCACAAACGTGGTGTGTGCAAATGCTTAACAGATATGCTTCGGAACTAGACCAATTATTATGACTAGACTATCCTCAAGGCAATCCTACGATTATACAAAGAATAAAAATTCCAGGCACAAAGTGATATACAACACTACAAGAACTCTGGAGCTTACTACGGAATCGTGCTTTTTATTTACAACTCAAATGCTTATTTGACCGTGCAATGAGTGAGGTCCACAAAAGACTTATACAATGATATCCATGTAACGAGCGTTAGGTTAGCGGATCCCAGACTCTAAAAGCCTTAGGTCGCTAGGCACAAAGTCCCCTAAGAACTTAATAACTCGAATACCAAAGAGCCCACTCTTGATCAATTATGCCAAATTTTTTTTTTTTTTAATTTCTGAGCAAGTGCGTTTCGCTCCATCTTGCTCAACCCTAGACTACTCGCAACATACTTGAGCCGGCTACTAGCCATTTGACGCCTAGCCACAACTAGCAACAACTTCCATATTTTTTTCTCCAAAATTTTTCTTTTTCATGTCTTTATCACTAAGAACCTATAATCGAATTCTAAGCATAATAAGTAGATTGACCTTGAAAACAACCAAATCATAACACAATCTAGCCCTTTCGCATTCTCTAAGACTTAGTGGACTTACAATTATTTCTAGCATGCATATCAACCTACACAACTTAATATCACTTTAATGCTATCACTACACTCGCATCAATATCACAATTCAGTCGATAACTTATTGCAAAAGGGATCATGGTAAATGCATGAGCTACATGACATTCATAAAAAAAAAACTAAATGGCATAAATTATGTAACTATATGAACTAAACTATCATGAATATGCAACTAAATGACACACAAACAATATTCCTTAACTACCACCCCCAAACTAAAAATCTTCACTGTCCTCAGTGAATGTAGTAGAAAGGAACACAAGGTATACCTACTCGGAGTCATCATCATCATCACCCTCAGTGGGTGGAGTATCAGGCGGTGGGTATGCAGAGTCCTCACCAAAAAATGGCCACTGGATATCAGCTCCAAGGCCTCGAAAAGCAGTCCCTAACGCAAGGGTGAGCTCCTGAGCAAACCTGCTCTACGTCTCATAAATGGCATCCATCCGCCGTGAAAGCCTCCTATACTGGGCATCACCCATCCCAGCACCCTCCTGAGCTCTCGAAGAACCAGCCTCACCATGCCCTGGCCTAGCCATAGTAGCACCTCGTGCTGGACGCCCTCCTGGAAGACGATAACCCAGCCCATGCTCCTCAGGCTCACCACCGGTCCACTCCTGTATCCCATTCAGAGTGCCAGAATCAATCGGAGTTGCTGGCAACTGCAACTGCTCATGAGCCGGCCAGTTCACTCCCACTGCTCGGCATAGCTTCGTAACCGTGGATGCATAAGGGATGTTCATATGCTTTGCTCCCCTCAAAAACTTCAGAATTCCTTGGTAGATAAACTCACCAAGGTCCACATAGTACTCATCATGCAGAATTCCCCACAACAACTGTGCTCTCTCAATTGTGACCTCGTGTGCATGTGAAGAAGGCAAAATATTAGCACATATAAATGCATTCTATGCACGGGCATACCTGTTCATGGCGATCGCCGGAAAGTGACGATACTCATTATTGCCTGGACTGCGGGTCCAAACTGTGCCCGGTCGCCAGAGAGTCGCACAAATTAAATCCAAGTCAAAATCCTCAACAGTCTTTTCATTCCAGTTCTCCTCCTCGGGCTTCCTCTCTCGCTGTCCAATCACACGGCGAATCACCGCAGGATGATAATCAACCGTCAGCCCACGGACTACAGAAAACCAATTCTTTTCAGACTTCGCGTTCGCGTAGAACTCGTGAACAACGCTCATCGGTACTCCTTCGGGTGACTCACAAAAAGCTATTCACCCCTTCTCTACAATCATGGGCAACAACTCACCATCCCCCCCTGATGGTAAAAACCCCCTCTCCTTCAGAATCGGCTTCCCCAACAGCCTAGTGTACTCCTCCTCCGCAGCTCTGTCAGTTAACCGAGGCCTTGCAGCAGTACCCCTCGATGAATCAGCAGTAGGAACTGTGCTGCTGCTGTCAATAGTGCGTGCTCTCTTGGGTGCCATTGATTCGTGAATAAAAGTGTGTAAGAACTGATTTTTGATGTTTGTGAGAGGGTTTAAGTGTAGGAAGTTTTGTGGGAGATATATAGGATAGGTGTATGTATATATAGGGTGTGGATTAGATTAGGGTTTGGGAATTAAGGGATAAAATAATGGGGTAGTGGGAACAATTCGTGGGTTTATGGGCTAAAACTGTTTTTGTGTTTTTGTTTGTTTTTTTTTCTGAACTGTAAAAAATTTTCTGGAACTCGACCCCTGCGCGGCCGCTCAGCATAGCTGCGCGGGCGCGCAGAGGGTCTCTGGAAAAAAAAAATTTCAGCCCCTGTTTTCTGATTTTTTTGTGTTTTTGGATAACTTATTAACTTCTAAGGGTTCCTGTAACAATAATTCATGGGTTGCCTCCCACGCAGCGCTTCTTTTTCGTCATTAGCTTGACGTTCCGTACCTTTCTCAAGTAGTCAACAAAATGGCACTAACCACCTCTCGGTTTGCCATATCCCCATAGTAGTGCTTCAACCGTTGACCGTTAACCTTGAATGTTTGGTCCGAATCATTCTCAAAAATTTCCACCGCTCCATGTGGAAACACAGTTTTGACAATAAAAGGTCCAGACCACCTTGATTTCAACTTCCCAGGAAAAAGTCGAAGCCGAGAGTTGAATAAAAGAACTTGTTGCCCTGAAACAAATAACTTAGGATGTAGCTTCCTATCGTGCCACCTCTTCACCTTTTCCTTATACATTTTGTTATTCTCGTACGCTTGAAGTCGAAATTCATCAAGTTCATTAAGCTGAAGCATTCTTTTCTTACCAGCTGCATCTAAATCCAGGTTCAATTTCTTCAATGCCCAGTAGGCCTTATGCTCAAGCTCCGCCGGTAGATGACATCCCTTACCGTATACCAACTGAAACGGTGACATCCCAAGTGGAGTTTTGTATGCTGTTCTGTAAGCCCAAACAGCTTCATCGAGCTTTAAAGACCAATCCTTCCTTCACGGACAAACAACCTTCTCTAGAATACGCTTTATCTCTCTGTTAGACACTTCCGCTTGACCATTTGTTTACGGATGATAGGCAGTAGCTACTCGATGATTCACATTATAATGCTGCATCATAGAAGTGAACTTACGGTTGCAAAAATGCGATCCTTCATCACTTATGATTACCCGAGGTGTTCCAAACCTTGTGAAAATTTGCTTATGAAGAAAATTTAGCACTGCCTTTGCATCATTTGTCGGTAAAGCTTTAACTTCGACCCATTTTGAGACATAATCGACTGCCAGCAAGATGTACTGATTATTGCAAGACGCGATAAAAGGCCCCATGAAATCGATTCCCCACACATCAAAGACCTCGACTTCAAGCATCACATTTAATGGCATCTCATCCTTCCTTGACAAATTTCCAACTCTTTGGCAACGATCACACCTTAAAACAAACTGATGAGCATCCTTGAACAAAGTAGGCCAGAAAAAACCTGCTTGCAGAATACGAGCTGCCGTCTTCTCACCTCCATAGTGTCCACCATAAACCGTGGAATGGCAGTCTCGTTTCCCCTCCGTTTCACAGAACGGGATACATCTCCTGATGATCTGGTCAGCTCCCTGTCTAAACAAATATGGTTCATCCCACATATACCACTTCACCTCATGCAGAAACTTCTTCTTTTGGGCGTATGTTAAATTAGGAGGCATTATGTTGCTGACGAGATAGTTTACAATATCTGCAAACCATGGTTCTTCCTCCTGAATTAAAAACAACTGCTCATCCGGAAAAGATTCATTGATTAACGTCCTATCTTGTGAAGTAGAATCGGGATTCTCCAACCTAGAGAGATGGTCAGCTACTTGATTCTCAGTACCTTTTCTATTTTTGATCTCTAACTCAAATTCCTGAAGTAAAAGCACCCAACGAATGAGTCTCGGCTTCGAATCCTTCTTGGAAACTAGATAGTGAATAGCTGCATGATCAGTGAATACTGTTACTTTCGTACCAAGTAGATACGATCGAAATTTCTCAAAACCAAAGACTATAGCCAAAAGCTCCTTCTCAGTAGTGGTGTAGTTCAATTGGGCACCATTTAAAGTCTTACTCGCATAATAGACCACATGGAAGAGATTTTTCTTGCGCTGTCCCAGAACTGCACCTACCGCATAATCACTCGCATCACACATCATCTCAAACGGTTCTGTCCAATCTGGTGCTGTAATAACTGGTGCAGTGATCAAACTCTTCTTGAGAGTCTCGAATGCTGCCAAACATTCATCATCAAATTTGAACGGCACATCTTTCTCAAGCAAATTGCACAACGGCTTAGATATCTTTGAAAAGTCCTTGATGAATCGCCGATAAAAACCCGCATGACCAAGAAAACTACGGATTCCTTTCACAGAATTAGGTGGGGGAAGATTTTCAATGACTCCCACCTTGGCCTTGTCCACCTCCAGACCCTTGCTAGAGACCTTATGCCCAAGGATAATGCCTTCACGCACCATAAAATGACATTTCTCCCAATTAAGCACCAAATTAGTTTCCACACATCTTTTGAGTACGGCGCGCAGATTATTCAAACATTCATCATATGAGTGTCCAAAGACGGAGAAGTCATCCATGAACACTTCGACGTTATTTCCAATCATGTCAGAGAATATAGCCATCATACATCTCTGAAAAGTGGCCGGGGCGCCACATAACCCAAACAAAACTCTGCGAAAAGCAAATGTGCCAAATGGACAAGTGAAGGTAGTCTTTTCCTGATCCTCTGGTGCAATACAAATCTGATTATACCCGGAATAACCATCCAGAAGACAAAAATACTCATGACCCGCCAATCTGTCAAGCATTTGATCAATAAATGGAAGGGGGAAGTGATCCTTCCTTGTGGCTTTGTTCAATTTTCTATAATCCATGCATACTCTCCATCCTGTAACTGTTCGAGTAGGGATGAGCTCATTCTTTTCATTTGCGACCACAGTGATACCTCCCTTCTTAGGTACACATTGTACGGGGCTCACCCACGAGCTGTCAGAAATAGGATAAATGATGCCTGCATCTAGTCATTTCAGAATTTCTTTCTTCACCACCTCCTTCATGATGGGATTCAGTCTTCGTTGCTGTTCCACAGTTGGCTTACTACCTTCCTCTAGCAGAATTTTATATATACAATATGAAGGACTTATCCCCTTGATGTCTGCTATGGTCCATCCTATAGCCGATTTGAATTCTCTCAAAATCCTTAAGAGCTTGTCTTCCTCACTACCTGAAAGGTCAGATGAAATAATAATAGGTAACGTAGATGAATCACCTAAAAAAGCATACCTCAAGTGTTCAGGTAATGGTTTGAGCTCCAAGGTAGGTGCTTCCTCTATTGATGGTTTGAGCTTCCCTTCAGCATTCTTAAGGTTAGAAGTACCAAGAGATTCAAATGGTATGTCCAGCTTTCGCTTCCATGGAGAAGCGTTCAGATATTGTAATTGCTCGTTGTTATCTTCATCATCGCTGTCAAAATCCCCCACTAAGGCCTTTTCCAATGCATCAGACATTAGCATGTGAACGAGTTCCGAAGTAACCGCAGTATCAATCACATCCACTGTTAAGCACTCCTCATCTTCTGTAGGGAATTTCATTGCCTTGAATACATTAAAGGTCACATCCTGATCTTGGACCCGTATAATAAGTTCACCTTTTTGCACATCTATCAAGGTACGGCCAGTAGCCAAGAAAGGCCTTCCCAAGATTATGGGAATCTTCTTATCTTCCTCAAAATCCAGAATAACAAAATCTGCTGGAAAGAAGAGCTTATCCACCTTGACGAGCACATCCTCAACTATGCCCCTTGGGTAAGTAATGGAACGGTCGGCCAATTATAGCGACATGTACGTGGGTTTTGGATCAGGCAGATCCAGTTTTTTAAAGATCGACAACGGCATCAGATTAATGCTTGCTCCCAAATCACAAAGGCACTTGTCAAACGTCAGATTGCCAATTGTGCAAGGAATGGTGAAGCTCCCTGGATCTTTAAGTTTTGGTGGTAACTTTTGCTGCAGAACAGCGCTGCATTCTTCCGTGAGAGCAACGGTTTCAAGGTCATCCAGTTTCACCTTCCTTAAAAGAATAGTCTTCATAAACTTCGCATAACTAGGCATTTGTTCCAGAACCTCAGCGAAAGGTATATTGATGTGAAGTTTCTTGAACACCTCCAGAAACATCCCGAACTGTCTATCCAGCTTTTGTTGCTGCAATTTCTTAGGAAAAGGTGGTGGAGGATAGAGCTGTTTCTCCCCTGTATTAGCCTCAGGCAGAGTGTGTTCAACAGTAGTCTTCCTTGGTTCCGCCGCTTTCTCCTTTTGCTTAGATTCTTCATCTCTAACTTCAGCTTCGACTTCCTTTGCCTTTTCAGCATCAGCCACTTTTCCAGACCTTAAGGTAATAGCCTTGACTTGCTCTTTAGCTTCCTTCCTGCCTGGTACTTCCGTGTCACTGGGAAGAGTGCCAGGTTGACGATTGAGCACTGCATTGGCTAATTGACCGATTTGATTTTCCAAGGTCTTGATAGAAACCGCCTGACTCTTGCACAACAGCTTAAGTTCCTCCAAATCAGCACTAGTGGGTGCAGCTGTACTTCCCTGTTGAGGATATGATTGCCTTGTAGCATACTGCTGTGGTTGATGGAATCCAGGTGGGTTAAACTGTTTACTCACTCCTTGCTGATATGGTGGCTGAATAGCATTCTGATTATTCCCCCAGCTGAAATTTGGATGATTTCTGTTATTAGGATGATAGGTCGCTAGCACAGGCTGCTGTTGTCGCTGATAATTATTCACATACTGAACAGATTCGTTGATAAGAGAACACTGATCCGTAACATGAGAACCTGCACAAAGCTCACAAACCATAGCTATTTGATTAATTCCATACGTAGCCAGAGAATCAACCTTCAGTGATAGCGCTTGGAGCTGGACTGCAATAGCGGTGGCTGCATCAACTTCCAGAATACCTGCTACCTTGCCTGACGTCATCCTCTGAGTTGGGTTTTGATGCTCATTTGCAGCCATCGTCTCTATAAGATTATACGCCTCAGTATAGCTTTTAGCCCATAAGGCTCCTCCAGCTGCTGCATCGAGCATGGGTCGAGATTGGGCCCCCAAACCATTATAGAAACCAGTGATCACCATCCAATCCGGCATTCCATGATGTGGACATTTTCTCAACATTTCCTTGTAGCGTTCCCAAGCCTCGCACATAGATTCTGTAGGTTGCTGCGCAAACTGAGTAAGAGCACTCCTCATAGCAGCAGTCTTTGCCATTGGATAAAACTTCACCAGAAACTTTTGCGCAAGATCTTGCCACGTAGTGATGGACCCAGCTGGTTCAGAATGTAACCAGTCTTTAGCCTTATCCCTCAGTGAGAATGGGAAAAGCCTCAACTTGATAGCCTCATCAGTCACGCCATTATACTTAAAAGTGCTGCAGATCTCGACAAAATTCCTTATGTGCATGTTGGGGTCTTCAGTTGCCGCTCCTCCAAAAGAAACAGAATTCTGCACCATCTGAATAGTGCCCGGCTTGATTTCAAAGGTGTTAGCTTGAATAGCCGGATGAAGGATGCTTGACTGAATGTCATCAATTTTAGGCCGAGAAAAATCCATAAGAGCTGGATCAGCTTGAACAATACGATCTCCCATGTTTACTGGTTCTTTCTGCTCAGTTCCTGAATCCGAATCCTCAAAATCTAACTTCTCCGGAATATCAAAAACTTCGTCTGTCTCCTCAGCTGTATCTAAAGTCCTCTTGCGAGCACGAGAATGGGTTTGCATAAACGCTTGCTAAAGTACCTGAAACACAACCGAAAAGAGTAAGTAACTACTACGTCCTAATCACTGAGTCCTAATGACCAATGATGGTAAGTACATAAACTAAACAAATACGCCGAGTCCCCGGCAGTGGCGCCAAAAACTTGTTAGGGCGAAAACACGCGCTAATATTCACGCAAGTATACGCGTTCGCAAGTAATATAGAATACTTTCTAGTTCGTTCCCTCAGAGACTCAGACTAAATTATTGTCTAATTAAACTCACTCACCAATGTATGATTACTTCTCAATGTTAAGATAATAACACTTAAAATTGTTGATTAAATATTAACTATAATTAACTACTTAATTAACCACTTAACTAACACTTCAATTTATCAATAATAAAACACTCATGAGATCACAACTTCATTATTACTTCCTTCTATAGCCATTGTTATTACCTTTAGCATGTGACAGTGATGATATTAATCGAATAACACGAAACTGATAAAAGCCAACTTTCATTGTACTAATACCATTCTACCAAGCATCCACAATTAAGATAGAAGTTGAATAGTCATCAATTATGTTGAGTTCCTATATGTCTACAGAAATTGACAACACAATGATTTAAGCTCAAGTTATTCCTTTTGATTACATAGGGCAAATAAAACTGTTAGAGTTACCCACTAATCATGCTCAACGTACATGAACCTATGCTAGCATGGCAAGTTCTAAATCTCAAGATCCACCGTCGCTTCACAAGAGATTAACACCCTATCTTATATGTTCGCGACGCACATAAGACGAATACGCACAACCAATACTAGATATCATGCAATCATCACACACTAAAGTATTAAACAATTAACTAAAGAATTCCATAATAAATCCGTTGCAACCCCATGATCACGATTAGCCCATAATAGAACTTATCGCCATCATGGGTTCATATGAAATCATGATAAACAAACACAGGAAAATAATAACTAAACTAATTATATTAAAACAGAGTACGTCACAAGAGTAAATAAGTCAAAGCAAGAAAACTAGCATCCAACATTACAACGAAACAAGAATCACAAGAAAATATGCTTCCTCTTCGTTGCGGTGTGCTAAATCGGTCTTCTTCCTTATCTCCTTCGCTTCTTGCGTAAAACACAATCTAAAACATAATCCCCTTAATAATCTCTGTGAAAACGTCTCAAATCTACCTATATACTAGTCCCATAAAACTCAGATTACATAGAAGTTGGAAGCCAAACAGAAGTAGAAGTCTAAAATAATTTATCTTTTTCCCCGACCCTGCGCGGCCGCTCAGCATTGCTGCGCGGGCGCGCAGGCCTCTACTGGAAAAAATCCAGGTTTGCTCCGTTTCTTCGCCGTAATCTGCCCATTCCTTTCCTCTCGCAATGGTGAACACATGCCAAGGCTTATTCTTGATGATTCCTCCCCCGAAATGCAACTAATACCCTGAAATGCATAAACACTAGAAAAACGCATCAAATACACAAAATACTTGATTTCAAGACACCAATTTAAGCCATTTTAAGACGTTCTAAGTGGTATAAAATGCCACTTATCAGTATACCATCCATGTATGGACTCTGGTTGAGGCGCCTGAAGGTGTTAAGCCTTGTTAGGAATATATGTATTAGTTTGATGAGAAGTTCAACAAAACACTTAAGTAGAAATATGGTGTTTGTAGCCTCAACGGATAAGACCATTCTGGCTATCCGTTGAAGGAGTAGCTTTACTTAGAAATAAGTTTAGTATTGTAGCACATTTCATTCTCTGTATTTAAGTTGTAATTTTTAGATGTTGTGGGAAATTATAAGTCATGTTGACTACTAGTGGATATGCAAATAAGAGGGCTAACTATAAATGTTTCATGCCTTGTAATTTTGTATAAGTGAAGTAGTATCAACTAATATTAAAGGCTTCAATGGATGAGAAACAAAGCTTCAACGGATGTCTCTAAAGCTTCAATGGATAACATCCATCAACGGATGAGTGCATCAACGGATGAGTGCATCAACGGATAAAGCTTCAACTGCTAATGCTTCAACGGATAAAGCCATCAACGGATAAAAGCTTCAACGGATGCTAAGTTCAATAGCAGTTGATATTGACAATTCATAAGCTGACAGAGGCACATGGGTTGACAGAGACAAACTGGAATGTGGCAGCCTCTAGGAGGAATCAAGAAAAAGCAGCATTTCCATTCTGGTGCAAACATGGAAGTATTCAAAGATTCACAGCTAAATCCAGAAGAAACATGTGAAGAATCTTTTAATTGTATTCTACAGTTTTGTCTTCACTTGTAAACTTGGTGTTATATAAACCAAGTAGCAGCTAGTAATTAGATGGTGAATTTTCCAGAGTTGTTTAGAAAAATCCAGAGAGAAAATCATCTAGTTTGTACTAGGACGCAGCTGTGATCAATTCTTTGATTCACAGATTTTCTGAAATAACACATCTCTGGTGGAACAACATATCCACCAGAAAAGTTTTTAAGTTCTTTGTGTTCTTTATATTTGTGCTTGAATATATATCTGTCTGTATTAGCTTAAAGCAATTCACACACATTTGTTCATCAAAATACTTAGTCTTAGAAACTGCTCAAAACTTGAAAAAGTTTTGAGATTTACATTCAACCCCCCTTCTGTAAATCTCATTGTTAGTCCACTAGGAATAACAAGCCTATTGGGTGCAAGTGTGTATACAAAAGAAAGATTGGAGCAGATGGCCAGGTGGAGACCTATAAGGCCAGGCTTGTGGTAAAAGGATTTAAACAAAGGCAAGGGATTGACTTTGAAGAAACTTTTTCACATGTAGCCCTGTTAAAATCAATTCGGATTTTGCTTGCGATTGTTGCTTACTACGACTATGAGATCTGGCAAATGGACGTGAAAATGGCCTTCCTCAATGGGGAACGTGAGGAGGAAGTGTATATGACACAGCCAGAGGGTTTTCTTTCCAAGGGAAATGAACACCCAGTGTGTAAGCTGCTGCGAACCATATATGGTTTAAGGCAAGCTTCTCGTAGATGGAACATCGGTTTTGATGAGACAATCAAAGAGTTTGGTTTTATCAAAAACATAGATGAACCATGTGTCTACAAGATGGTTAGTGAGAGCGCGGTAACATTTCTTATTTGTATGTGGATGACATACTTCTTATAGGAAATGATATACCGATGCTACAATCAGTCAAAGTATGGCTATCAAAGAACTTCACCATGAAGGACTTGGGAGAAGCATCCTATATTCTCAGTATGAAGATCTATAGAGATAGATCTAGAAGAATGATAGGTCTTACCCAGGGTACATACATCCAGAAAGCGCTTAAAAGGTTTAGTATGGAAAACTCCAAAAGAGATCTCATACCGATGAGCCATGGAGTGTCCCTTTCTGAAAAAATGTCTCCTAAGACACCTGAGGAAAGAGAGCGTATGAATAAGATTCCTTATGCTTCAGCAATAGGATCTATCATGTACGCGATGTTGTGTACAAGGCCTGATGTTGCTTATTCAATTAGTGTGACGAGCAGATATCAGTCCAATCCAGGTGAAGACCACTCGAAAGAAGTGAAAAACATCCTTAAGTACTTGCGAAGGACTCGGGACATTTTTCTTGTTTTTGGTGGTGAATCTGAGTTGAAAATAGAGGGTTATACAGACTCTAGTTTTCAATCGGAAAGTGATAGCAAATCCATGTCAGGGTACGTGTTTACTCTGAATGGTGCTGCAATTCAGATTGTTGAAAGAGGAGATGTCAACGTCGAGAGAGTTGACACACATAACAACATAGCAGACCCACTCACAAAGACACTTTCTAAAAGTCACTTTGATCATCATAAAGACAAGATGGGTATTAGATACCAGAGTGATTGGCTTTAGTACAAGTGGGAGATTGAAAGAGATATGTCCTAAGTCCAATCATGTATGAGGATTTAGGAGTAACTTTTATGTAATATGTTTTGATTTCATTGATATTAATAAAAGGCTTGTTTTGTTTTTATTGCGGGCTCTGTCTATTTAAATGTTTAAATAAGATATACCACAGTTTAGAGTAAAGCTTTTTATGGATTGTGATGAGATCATAATAATGAGACCTAAAAGATGATAACTCTAAACTTAAATAGTTCCTGGTCGTAGGATTACTAACTGGTAATTAATAATCTGCAAAGATCGGTACATACTATGATTGCTTCATTATAAAGGATATCTGTTCTCATCGACATTTGTGTGGTAACACTATAGCTAGTATGTAGGTGCTTATTATAGAATAAGTTCACTGAACATGACTCACACAGCTGAACAACTGATGGAGTTCACTCACGTGTCAGCAGTTGTTCACATAGTGATAGTTGTACAAGTATCCTTAGACTTGAGGTCATCATAGTCATCTTGTGTACACTGAACTATGCTTTGTTTTAGTTCTTAGTCTCAAGGGACAATTATAAGGGCTCTACGGGGTATAGGAATTTGTACACGAAGATAGTGTATGATCAATAAAGGATCTACCCCTTCCAGTGTAGGAAGAGAATGTTCAATGATGATCCACTTATGTTAGTTCAGGAATCTCTGGCCAGAGTGAATAAAATTAGAAAGGAGTTTCTAATTTACATTAAATAGAACTAAGCATAGTGAATGGGAAAGCAAGTGATTAAATAAGATAGGCTTGTCACAAGTTCCATGCCTTGTATTTAATCGTGACATTGCAGTGTAGAAGGAATTAATTGTACGGTAACCACTCACTGAATAGGTTCTTGGTATTCTAAGCAGTGAATTCGTATTATCCGGATAGTCGCGATATGCTGAGAAGTATCCCTCACAATGTAGAATAAATATGATTAATTAATTAATCATATTTAATGAATTAGAGAATTTATATAAATAATGATAAAGTAGTTTTATTATTATTTATTTCTACTACCGGCTTAATATTGAATCTACAGGGTCACACCATAAAAGAGAATGATTTAATGGTGGAGGAATTAATTAATAATGGCTGATAATTATTTATTTATGAAATAAATAATTAATTGGCAAATTTAATAATTGATTAAATGAGATTTAATTGATTATAAATTAATTAAGAAAAGGTTATTAATATTATTAATTAAGAATTTAATTTTTGGAAATTAAATCAAGTGAGAGAATTATTTCTAAAGAGTTTAGAAAAAGGATTAATAAGTAAAAGGTGTTTTAATTATTAGTGAGAATAATAAAGGGTTAATAATAATAATATTTTATGGGAAAAATTTTAGCTGAAAATTTTGCCTATAAATATACTATTATAAACCCTATTTTTTCCTAAACCCAAAAGATTTACAAAACCCTAATTCTCTCCATCTCCTCCTCCTTCATTAAATCGTTTTCTTGGTGGATACCGGTGGAGTGCTTCACACTTGAGGAGCAGCTGCTAAGGATCTCCGTTCATCATTCTTGGATCGCTATTAAAGACCTCCATATTTCCATTAATGTTAAGCTTCTTAAGGTAAACATACTGAACTACGAATTAAATATTATTTTTCGCATGGATCCTGCGGAGGGTTTCGGTTTTTTTTTAAGATTAAATTTACGTTTTCGCTGCGTTTATGTGCTAAAAACCCTTCAAAATCGTCAGTAGATGTGAGAGAGAATAAAAGTAAAAAGAGAGAGATAAAATATGAAGGTAAATAAAAGATTTTCCAATCTTTTCTCTCTTTTACTTATACAAAAAAAATAACCATTGAGACACTTGTCAGACATGTAGCAGTAAAAGATAATTAATGGGCACGGGTATTCTGTAATCATTACTTATCACATGCAATTTTTCAAGGAGAAAAACCGTTCCACTAACCAAGTAATCCCATTAATTAAGGGCATTCAGTTTTATTTTAAATTTTAAAACGGTTCCCACTAAATAAATTATTATTACTGCTTTACCAATATTCTGTAAAAAGATGACCAATGAGAGAATGGCCATAAATAAACTAAGTAAATAAATACTGCCACGTCAGAATCAGAACTTGATTTGTATCAGAGCTAAAAAGGTCATCAGAATATGGTTAGTATCAGGATTTGAAAATTCATCAGAATATGAAACGACTTAGAGACAAAATCTTGCAAAAAGATAAAATTTTATTAATATATTAAGCAAATACATTTCATGAAACTTAAATTACATGCATAAAATTACAAGATTGTCCTAGTCTAAAATGCCTAACATCAACAGCTTTAGTCCTAAGCTAAGAAGCCTAACGACTAACTCCTTCTGCTGCTGACGAAGAGCACTGCAAGACGGATAATCCGTTCTTGCTGACAGAGATAACGGAGATGTAGATCTCTTTGCACAGTCAACAAGTCATTTTTAGTGATCTCTGGAAATTGAATCCAGAGATTATGAGGAATGTTGTTGATAGGATATGCAGTCGGAATTCCAGTTTGAAAAACATGTACAGCTTCAGTGCCATAGTGGTAAAACCAACCAAACTCAGCCATTTTTGTTGATATGAAAGAGAAGAGAGAGTGAGTTTTTGAGAAAGTGAAGAATGTTTTGGCTGTAATGAAGTGTTGGTTTAAATAGCCAATGGAATACCAAGGGACGGGAGGACTGGGCAACAATTCCAAGTAAAAATGATGACCCCTCGACTCCCTAGATTGATGAGTAATAAGGACAGCCATTGGAAGCTTAAAACAGGAGTTAATGCGCACATGAAACAAGTAAAAGTTACTGTGCATATACGAGTACCACTAACCCAAATTATGTCGACTATTTATATCTCACCCAAACATATTCTAATTTTAGAAATGATTGTTTCAGATTGAACCACAAATAAGTCAAGTAAAGAATCAGGATTTAATATCAGAACTTAGACTTATATCAGAACTTAACAGTCATCAGAACATGACTCCTTAACTCGAAAGGTGAATGCCTATTTTTGTAATTCTTCACATAAATTCTGATTTCGTTTCTTCAGAATTTAATCATCAGAACTTTCATCATAACTTATCCTCAGAATTTATACCAGTGACACTTAACATGTTTATCTAAAACCACATTTATCAAAACAGTAATTTTCATCATTCATATGGAGTGTTTGTGTGTGCAGTAACCTAAATATCATATAAAGATTAAAGTCTGATTCACTTCAGTGCATCTTAGAAGTAAGGCATAACTAAGAACTTTGCTCAAAATATGTTAGTATTCTGAGGTCTACTTTAGAATGATTTCATGCATGAGTCCACCTCAACTATTTTGTGCTCATTTTATGCTTCTTTTGAAATTCCATTTTACAGTGGCTTCTCAGTGTAAGTGAGTTACGACTGCTTATCATAATTAATGCTATTATTAGAGTATTTCTCCAGTAATCATAGAGTGTGAAAAGTCACCAAGAAAAATATTTATTTTGCTTTTCTGATGCATATTACTTAATACCAGCAATGCACTTGGGTCTTCCCTTCCACATTTTTACTCTAGATCTCAAAAGAGTACCTGATTTTTATTCCCTTTTTCTTTTGATAAGTGAGGTTTATCAGCACTTAGTACATCCATCAGATTTACTAACATCAGAACTTAACAGATTAGAAGCACTATTCTAGTTTTTGACTTAGTAATAAGATACACAAAGTAAACTTAACTAAGCTCAATATCAGAATTTGCTTGTGTTAAAAGATTTCCACATAAACAATTACTTCAAACATGGGACTTTAGTATATTGTAGACTACTAGGTCAGCATCTAGCACAATTATCCTCATTGGATTGAATAGTCACAGAAACATTCATATCACTATCAGAGTTTAGAATTTCACATCAGACAACAATCAGCATTTAAGCAAATTTTAATTTAAGCACAGAATACACAAAGATAGTAATATCTGTAAATACTAATCATAAAATCTAATGTATCAGAACATAAACTAAGCAGATTTAGATAAAGAACTTGAAACCATTCCAAGTTCATTTACCAATCTTGTAAAAGTAGCTTCACACAGTGGTTTTGTGAAGATATCTGCTAGTTGTTGATCTGTTGGAATAAAGTGCAGTTCCACTGTACCCTTATCCACATGTTCCCTTATGAAGTGGTGCCTAATGCTGATGTGCTTTGTCATTGAGGGTTGAACTGGATTACCTGTCATAGCAATAGCACTTTGATTATCACAGTAAATAGGGATTTTAAAATATGTTAACCCATAATCCAGTAACTGATTCTTCATCCAAAAAATCTGTGCACAACAGCTTCCTGCAGCAATGTACTCTGCTTCTGTAGTTGATGTGGAAATTGACTTTTGTTTCTTGCTAAACCAAGAAACTAATCTGCCTCCAAAAAATTGGCAGCTTCCACTTGTGCTTATCCTGTCAATTTTGCATCCTGCAAAATCTGCATCTGAGTAACCTATTAGCTGAAAATCTGATTCTCTAGGATACCGTAATCCCAGATCAGCTGTACCCTTAAGGTACTTGAAAATTCTTTTCACAGCTATTAGATGAGGTTCTCTTGGATCTGCTTGAAATCTTGCACAAAGACAGGTAGCATACATGATATCAGGTCTACTTGCAATTAGATAGAGTAAGGAGCCAATCATACCTCTGTAATCAGTAATATCTACTGATATACCAGTATCCTTATCCAATTTTGTTGCAGTGGCCATGGGAGTGGATGCACTTGAACAATCTTGCATTCTAAATTTCTTCAGCAAATTTCTGGTGTACTTGGATTGACAAATAAAAGTGCCTTATTCATTCTGCTTAACTTGAAGGCCCAGAAAATAGCTAAGTTCCCCTATCATACTCATTTGATATCTTAACTGCATCAGTTTGGCAAACTTCTTGCAAATTCTGTCATTTGTAGAACCAAAAATGATATCATCAACATATATTTACACCAAAATTAAGTCATTTCCATGGTTGAGGTAGAACAGTGTTTTGTCAATAGTTCCTCTGTTAAATCCACTTTCCAAAAGAAACTGAGCTAAAGTCTCATACCATGCTCTTGGAACTTGCTCAAGGCCATAAAGTGCTTTATCAAGCCTGTAGACATAATTTGGAAGTTTTGAATCTACAAAGCTTGGAGGTTGTTCAACATATACTTCCTCTTCCAATTCTCCATTGAGAAAAGCACTTTTCACATTCATTTGAAAGACAGTAAACTTTTTTTGAGCAGCATAAGCCAAAAATATCCTTATGGCTTCCAATCTAGCAACTGGTGCAAATGTTTAATCATAATCAACTCCCTCCTGTTGAGAATATCCTTTTGCAACCAGCCTTGCTTTATTCCTTGTAATTATGCCATCACTATCAGTTTTGTTTCTGAACACCCACTTTGTACCAACAACAGATCTGTTCTTTGGTTTTGGCACTAGGGTCCAGACTTTGTTTCTTTCAAATTCATTTAACTCTTCCTGCATTGCTTGCACCCAATCAGCATCTTGAAGAGCTTCTTCCACTTTCTTTGGTTCAGTCTGAGAAAGAAAAGAATTATAAAGACATTCATTTGATGTAGTTGTTCTAGTTCTGAAACCTGCATCAGGATTTCCAATTATTAAGTCAGGTGTATGTGATTTAGTCCACTTCCTTGCAGATGGAAGGTTTTCTCTAGAACTGGATGCTCCCCCATGATCCATGCTGTGTACATCAAAATTTTCGGATGCTCCCCCTGAAATTATGCTCTCTGAGTTGGATCCTTCAGAATTTGAGTTTCCAGAATTATCAGAACTTGGCTCATCAGAACTTGATGAATCAGAACTTGAAGAGCCAGTTGTAGGTTCTGATGCTTCTTGAGATGTGGTTGTATCTTTAGTATGCTCCCCATGCACAGGTGAATCTTCCTTTGGCGTAGTCACCACAGTTTCAATAACATCATAGTTTAAACCATCAGAGTTTGCAGTATCAGGATTTAGACTGTCAGGATTTACAGTATCAGAAATTAAATCTTCATTTTCAAAACTCAGCTGATCATGATCATTAAAATCTTCAAGTCCAGTAATCTTCTTATCATCAAAAGAGACATTGATAGATTCCATGACAACCCTTGTTCTTAAATTGTAGACTCTAAAGGCTTTTTTGGAAAGTGGATATCCAACAAAAATTCCTTCATCAGTTTTTAGATCAAATTTGGATAGCTGTTCAGGATGAGTCTTAAGAATGAAATACTTGCATCCAAATACATGAAAATACTTCAGATTTGGCTTCTTTTTCTTTACCATCTCATATGGTGTCTTTCCATGCTTGTTAATGAGTGTTGCATTCTGAGTGAAACAAGCAGTCTGCACAGCTTCAGCCCAAAAATAGGTTGGTAGCTTTGCTTCATCAAGCATAGTTCGTGCAGCTTCAACAAGGGTTCTATTCTTTCTTTCAACAACTCCATTTTGTTGTGGAGTTCCAAGAGTAGAAAATTCATGCTTGATTCCATGGTCTTTGTAGAATTCTTCCATGATCAAATTCTTGAACTCAGTGCCATTATCACTTCTTATGATCTTCACAGAATCTTTGACCAATTTATCCAGTTGCTTGACATGATCAATCAAGATAGATGCAGTTTCACTTTTTGTGTGCAAGAAATACACCCATGTGTATCCGGTGAACTCATCCACTATGACCATAGTATATTTCTTCTTTGCAATAGACATGACATTCACAGGACCAAATAGATTAACATGTAGTAGGTGATAAGGCTCAAGAATTGATGATTCAGTCTTGCTCTTGATTGAAGATTTTCTTTGTTTAGCCTTCTGACATGAATCACAAAGGCCATCAGGAGCAAATACTGATTTTGGCAGTCCTCTCACAAGATCTTTCTTGACTAATTCATTTATATTGTTGAAATTTAAATGAGAGATTTTCTTGTGCCAATTCCAGCTTTGTTCAATTGATGCACTACTTAACAGACAGATTGCAGAACCATCAGTACTTGTTGAAAGCTTGGCTTCATAAATGTTACCATGCATGTATCCTTTCAGAACAACTTTTCCTGTAGATTTGCTTAAAATTTCACAGTGTTCTTCAAAGAAATCCACATGATAACCTCTGTCACAGATTTGACTAACACTCAGCAGATTGTGTTTAAGTCCTGAGACCAGAGCTACTTTTTCAATGATGACATTCCCCAGATTGATATTTCCATATCCCAAGGTTTTTCCAATGTTTCCATCTCCATAAGAAACACTTGGGCCAGCTTTCTCCACAAAGTCTGATAACATGGCTTTATTTCCAGTCATATGTCCTGAACATCCACTTTCCAGAACTAGGATGTTTTTCATGTTGCCCTGCAATCACAAAGACCATAAATGATTAGTTTTAAGGACCCAGACTTGCTTGGATCCTTTGGTCTTATTAAGTTTGTTGACATTTGCAGCGGATTTAGCATCAGAGTCTATGTTAACATTTTTATTATCAACATTTACACTGTCAGACTTTGTATCAGAACTTACACTAGAAGGAACAATGCTAACTTTCTTTAAAGAAGGTTTTATTTGATAATAATCATAGTACAAACTATGATATTCCTTACAAGTATAAATGGAATGCCATAAACTACCACAATGAAAACAAAGATTTTTTTTGCCTATATCTAACAGACTGACTCTTAACTCCTGACTTTGAAGGTAAGGAGTTTATGTTCTTATATTTCCTGCAAAAAGAAGCCAGATGGTTAGAATTTCCACAGTTATAACATGTTTTTCTAGGAGCATTAGGAACAAGCTTGTAATCATTACTTTTATTCACACCTTCCTTTCCATTCCTATTTTTCCTAGGTGACTTTACCTTGTTTACATTCTTAACATCTTTGAGCTTATGCTTAAGCTGCTTCTTTGTCATTAAGCCTACGTTAACTTTAGTTGGCTTTTCCTATTTTAGTTTGCCAGAAGTTAATTCCTCTTTAACTTCTGATTTATCAATATCAGACTTTACAGCTACAAACTTAACAGGTTTCAACTTTAGCTTTTATTTAACAACTATAGGCTCAATTTCTACAGTTCCTTTATCATTCTTATCATCTCCATAACCTAAGCCCTCTTTCCAGTTTCCACTACTTAACAAATTCTGAGTTGTTCTGCCAGAGTTAGTCCAAGTTCTGATAATCTCTCTTTCCTTTTCTAACTCAAGTTTTAGAGATTCATTCATTTTAAGTAATTCATCCCTAACATAAAAAGCATCATCTCTATCTTTCTGAGTTTGATGGAACATGACTAACTCTTTTTCTAAATAATCATTCCTCTTTCTACAAGCAAGATTTTCAGAAGTTAATTTTTCACATGTTAAAGTTTGATCTTTATAACTAATGAACATGGTTTTAAGATATCTTCTCAACTCATTAATATCATCAGTATGAAAGGCATAAGTAGTTTGAGGTACCTTTAACTCAGCAGCATCAGAACTGCTATCAGCATTTGCCATCAAGGCATAGTTTTCCTCACATTCAGAATCTGAAGTGTATGTCCAGCTTTTCTTCTTTGTGAGAAGAGCCTTGCCTTTGTCACTCTACACTTTCTTGCAATCAAGAGATATGTGGCCTTTCTCACCACAGTTGTAGCATTTTACATGTGTGTAATCTCCTATGTCAGATTTCCCTCCTTTGCCTTCAGATTTTCTGAAACTCTTCTTATCAGAACTTGCACCTTTCCTGGAAAATTTCTTTCCCTTCCTGAATTTTCTGTATGCAATTCTTGTGATTCCTTTCACCATAAGAGCACACAGCTTCATCATCTCTTCATCAGCATCCATCTCAGGCAAGCTTTCAGTTTCTGAGTCATCATCACTATCAGAACTTGATGACTCAGTATCAGACTTTGTGATGAGAGCTTTTCCCTTGCCTTTCCTTGAGGTAGCTACTTTGGGAGATTCCTCCTCAGCCTTAAGAGCAACTATCCTTGACTTTCCTCCTTTCCTCTTGCTTCTTTGTTCCATCTCAAGTTCATGAGTCTTGAGCATCCCATAAATTTCATCAAGAGTTGTTTCTTCAAGATTATAATTGTCTCTTATAGTGGTGGCCTTCAAATCCCATCTTTCAGGAAGTGCTAACAGGAATTTAAGATTTGAATTCTCAAGATCATATTCCTTATCGACTAGTGACAAATCATTCATGAGTTTGACAAATCTGTCATATAAACCAGTTATTGACTCATCAGGCTTTGAGTCAAAATGTTCATACTCTTGAGTAAGTATAGTCTTCCTGTTCTTCTTAATTGATTCGGTTCTCTGGCATCTTGTTTCCAAAGCATCACATATCTCCTTTACAGTCTTGCAGTTGATTATCCTGTTTGACATTACATTATCAATAGCACTATGCAGCAAGTGTACCTTAGCATCCTTAGCAATTGAAGAGATATCTTCAGCAGTGTAATCACTCTTCTCCTTTGGTACAGACTTTGCTGTTGACTTGCAACTACAACAGCGAGTTTGGTTGGCTTGTGTGCTCCTTCATTGATTCTGTCAAGATATTCTGGATCAGTAGCTTCCAGAAACATATACATCCTCACCTTCCATATAGAATATTCAGATGGTTTCAGAATGGGAACTCTAATAGTATCATATCAACTATGGATTTGAGTCTTTGGAGGTTCTTCAGTTTTGGTGGGCTTGGTTGGAGTTTCTTCTTCAAACATGATTGTTTTTGGATCTTAAACTGTTTGTGTGTTAATAGATCTGCTCTGATATCACTTGTTAGGTCACACACACTGTAGAAGGGGGTTGAATACAGTGTTTATCATAATCAAATCAAATTAAAGAACTCGAGTAACAGAAAACAGACTTTATTCAATATAATAAACTTTGTTACAATATGGAACTGTCCTCTCTCAGTGATGAACAAATATCACGAGAGTTGTTAGGGTTACAATGAATATTATTCTCGATAATGATAACACTTATAGTGTAAACTCTATGTCTGTGTTTATATACTACACAGTTACAAGATAATCGCTAATTGATATGGAATATAATTCTGCTTCCTAAAATATATCAATCAGATATCTTTTCTTCCAAGTATTCTATTCTTCATAGAATTCCTTCTTCATGCATATCTCTTCTTGCATTTGTCTTGATCTTCTTTCCTTTCAATCAGTCATCTTCCTTATCTGAAAGTCTCCTTTAAGTCCTGATATTATCTCCTGATAAATATCTCCTGATAACTTAAGTTCTGACCACTTAAGTTCTGACTTCAGTATAAGTGTTGATTTTCAGTTAAGTACTGATTTGTCCTGTTTAGGTAAGATCTGAAAACTAAACACAAATGACATTAGACATGACATTATCAAATATATCTAACAGTTCATCTTGGCCAGCGTAGCAAGATCGCGATCTGCCATTGATGTTCCTGGGAAGAAAGCTTAAAATGCAGAAAAAGGAGGAAGAAGGTAGACTAACGGTGGAGCTGCGGCTGAGGGACTCGCCGAAAATTGCCTTTCTTAGAGAGAAACTGGAGAGGTTTTTGAGAGGTTTTGAGAGTGAGAATTGAAATGAGAATTCTCACTTCTCACCACCCTTATATAGCCAAAGTTTTGGAAAGTGAATCGACTAAAAGCCCATGAAGGCAAGGCCCAATCAAGGAAGGCCCACTAGAAAAGATGTTTCTGGGACAATCTAGAAGGTGAAAAAAAATCTGAAACGTCAAAAATTGACCAGAATTTTGGCTAAAAAGGATCACCTTGATCGAATTTTCATTCGATTGGACTGGTAGAAAAGCGCTTAAGTCGATCAGAGTCCTGATCAATGATCAAGGGAGCCTTGGTCGAATTTTCATTCGATTAGAGGGGTAGAAAACCACTTAAGTCGATCAGAATCCTAATCGATGAAGAAAAATTTTTGATCGAATATCCATTCGATTAGAGTGGTAGAAACTTGTTTAGTTCAATCAGAGTCCTGATCGATAAAAAAATAATCCTGATCGAAATTCAGATAGACCTCAGTGTCAAACATAAGTATAAGTCAATTAGAATCCTGATCGAATCCATCAGGAATCCTAGTCAATTTTCTCTTAGACCACAGTGACAAAATCCAAGTCAATTCGATCAGAATCCTGGTCGATTTCAATAGAAATCCTGGTCGAAACTCTCATCGACCAGGGACGAAATTAAGCTAAAATCGACCAGAATCCTGATTGAAATCGATCAAGAATCCTGGTCGATTTAGCATGGTTCCTGGTCGATTTAAGCCAGAAAATTAAGGAAAAAATTCCAGAAATTAAGGAAAAATTCCTGAAAATTAAGAAAAAAATCCAGAAATAAGGAAAAAATTCCAGAAATATGGGGAAAATTCCTGGAAAATACTAGAAAACTCCTAAAAAGTAGAAATGAGGTAAGGAAAATAATTGAGGGACTCCAAAACAACCCTGAAGCCGCGTACAAGGCAAATAATTTTAAATGTGTAGGTTGTTCCACACTTTACGCAAAAACGATACCCTGTAAGGGAACAAGTGAACCTAACTTCTGCGAAATCTTTTACGATTTCCCATAAGTTGGGAGGTCAAATGATAGGCGATGAAATAAACCTTAATTACGTCATTAATATTGTATTAATTACATCTAGGATTACAAGGCCCATTAAAAAAGGCCATGTGTATGACATTCAGACCAAGAAGGCTAACATATTGATCAAGCCTGATGGAACAAAAAGGCCCAAAACCCTAAATATTAATTAATTTTGTAATTAATTAATAAGGGATAAATCAGTTGATAAGTAAAGTCCAAATAAAGACACAATTCCTTGGAGATTAGCCTCCAAAAAATCTCATAGGATAAGGAATCAGTTTCCTACTTCCTAGGATTCCAAAGTCCATTATAACTATGAGATTTGCCCACCAAGTCTCCTAACCCTAGTCCAATTCAAGGACATCCAACATCTATATAGGGGGTCTCACCCCCCCATTAGAACTATGTTTTTGGTTTAATCCTTGACAAACAGCAAGGTACGTAGGCATCTTGTTAAGCCAGATCAAGTCACGAAACACAAGAGCAGTGAAATCGAGCCTCGAAGCTCAAGAGCCCTAGCAATTAATACGACCTAGTTTTTAATCCATAACATTTATTTATTTATATTATTTTTTTCTCTTTTTTTTCTTTTCTCTTCTTTTTTTCTCTTTTTTTCTTTTTTCTTTTTCTCTTTTTTTTCTTTTTTCTTTTTATTTTCTTTTCTATTTTTTTCTTTTAGTTGTTATCTTCATCGCCTCCTATCAGGGGTTAAATTCTTCTTCATGTTATTTATTTTCACCTCCCTATTTTTTCAACCTACATAGGCTTTTTATATTGGTTTCGGCCAATAATAACTTAAAGTTAACATCCCAGACTCCTTATTGGACTATCATTGGCATCCTATCATTCAAGTATATGGTGATCAAGGATATTTTTTGAATCGGACTAGGTCATACAAGGATTCTTTTTATCCTCATTTCATGTTCTTGGGGGATGCAAAATAGCTCATACAATTTTGCAAGGACTTTATACAAGAAATAGTTCGCGATTCCTTGTGGCTGTTAACCACAAGGTCGGAGGTTCGACCCCTCCTTCTAGCCCCATAGTGGGCTCCAACATATATTTTTTTATTGCGGGTATTTTATGTCAGGGTTTGATAAGCTTCAAGCTTTAATGCCTGCGCTTATATTTCGTGGCTCGCATCTGCCCTCACAAGATGCCTACGTACCATCGTGTATGCCACGGATCAAGCCAAAATGTAGATCTTGGTGATGCATGCCCTCGGGGCTATGGCAGCGACAGCTCACCAAGGACGTAGTGACTTTCATGTCCTTCGAGGACTGAGTCTAATCATCGTTTTAGGTAATGGCCTCGTGGCTTTTAGGATGCCTTCTCGGCTTTGTGATGTGCGGAGCTCTTGTCTAAAACGTTCTGCTGAAATTGAAGGGGTAAGACCCTTTATATAGATGTTTAGAGTCTACTAATTAGGGTAGAATCGGGTGACTTGATGTGCTCCTAGAAAGTAGGAATTAGTTTCCTTCTGAATTTGGGTTATTTGGAGGATACTTCTTGTAGAAGTAGTTACTTTTATTTAAACACATTTATTGGGTTGTTTAATTAGCCCTTTATTAATTACGAATTTAATAAATAGTTAGGGTTTTGGGCCTCATTAATTGGGCATTCCCCTTTGACCAAATCAGGTCTAATTAATGCGATATTAACTATGCAATTAAGGCTATATTTTATTCCCTGTCATTTTCCCCCCAACTTCTGGGAAACACACTCGATATTTCGTAGAAGTTAGGTTATCTCTTACCCTATCCGGGTTATCGTCTTTAGCGTAAAGTGTGGAGCGACCTATACATTTATAATAATTTGCCTTATCCGAGGCTTCAGGATATTTTCTAGAATTTATATAATTTTCCATACTCATTTTTTTACCTTACTCCTATTTTTAGGAATTTTCTGGTATTTTCCCTTAGTTTTCGGGGATTATCTCGTACTCACATGTATGTTTCTAAATTTTCAGTAAGTTTTCTATACTCACAGATATTTTCCCTAAATTTTTAGGAATTTTTCCGTACCTCCTAGTATCTTTTATAAATTTTCCTAATATTTTTGAAATTTTTCCGTACCTTCGGGTATATTTCATAATTCTTCCTAATATTTTAGGAATTTTTCCGTACCTCCGGATATTTTTCATAATTTTTCCTAATATTTTAGGAATTTTTCTATATCTCCGGGTATTTTTCATATTTTTTCCTAATATTTTAGGAATTTTTCCGTACCTCCTGGTATTTTTCCAAATTTCCTAATACTCTAAGAATATTTTTATACCATCGGGTATTTTTCATGATTTTTCGTAATGTTTTAGGAATATTTTCGTACCTCCGGGTATTTTTTCAAATTTTTCCTAATATTTTAGGAATATTTTCGTACCTTCGGGTATTTTTTTCGTAATTTTTCCTAATATTTTAGAAAAAAATTCGTACCTCCGGATATTTTTCATATTTTTTCCTAATATTTTAGGAATTTTTTCGTATCTCCGAGTATTTTTAAGTACCTTTTTATAAGATACTAAATTTCAGGATAAATATGTCAATTTATAAATTACAGAGGTAAATATGTAAATTTTTAAATTTCAGGAATCATCGTGCAAAGTCTGCAAAACTAGGGGTACTAAGTGGTAATTTTGCCATTTTCCTCCCCCACACTCGACCAACACTCTAGTCGAACTACCCACACTTTTGACGCCCTGGTCGAGCTCCAAATCGAGGAGAGCTGGTTGACAATTTTTATTAATTTTTATTATTTTTTTTCTCTTTTTTCTTTTCTCTTCTTTTTTTCTCTTTTTTTCTTTTTTTCTCTTTTTTTTCTTTTTTCTTTTTCTTTTTTTTCTTTTCTCTTTTTTTTCTTTTCTCTCTTTATCTTTTTTTTCCTTTTTCCTTTTTCTTTTTTCTTTTTTTTGCAAAATATTATTAATAAATAATAATATTTAATTATTCAAAAAAATTGAATAATATTGGCCCCAAAATTAGGGGTGTCCAATCCAGATAAATTTTCACACGGAAAAATTTCGATCCGAATTTTGATATTATCAATTCCAATATTTTTTTCCTTATATTTATTATTTGAATAATAAATATGTATGCAACATGATTGAGGGATTCTAATCATTGTAGACTAGGAATTTGCACCCTTCAGACCAGGAATTCGTATAAAATTCAACCAGGATTCTCGTCGGATTAAGGATGATTTTGTCGCTATGGTCGGATTGATTTTCGACCAGGATGCAGCCCCCTTCCAACGAGGACTCTCGTCGAATTATGGGTGATTTTAACACTCTGGTCGAATTAATTTTCGACCAGGATGCAATCCCCTTCCAATGAGGACTCTCGTCGGATTATGAGTGATTTTAACACTCTGGCTAAGTTGATTTTCGACCAGGAATCCTGACCTCGTATACCAAGAATCCTAGTCTTTTAGATCAGGAATCCTGAATTATGGGTTACCAGCCTTTTAATGGCCTTAACTTTTCGCTCGTTGATCTAATTTGAGCATATAATATATCGAAACGAAGCTTATTTTTGACGTGGAAAACCCATATACTAACTTGTATTATTAATCAAAATAATTATCAGTAATACATCAATACATAACACCTCAATGGTGTGCCAAACTGATACTTGAGCCAACCAATGCTCAAATATCTCCAGCACGATACCTAAGACGACTACATCTCTTAAGCATACATCAAAACAATAACATGATTATGTATATATATCCATAACAAACTTAGCCAACAAGACATACCTAATCTGATTATAATAATAATTTTCTGCCCATAAAATTATTACCCATTCCCATTATGATAATAATTGTCAACACATACAATTATTACCCAATCTAATTATGTCTTGTATCACCAAACCCATATCACATATTGGTTTTAACCCCAACATCACAATCTCATCTTTATCATCCATTGGATAACTCCTATCTTTTCTTTGCAAGTGGCATGAAATACCCTTTGTAGGGGTAGTAGGTCATCTGCCTAATCATTTCCCGAGTATTCATCCTTCTATTTCAGTCCATTAATTTGCTACCTCGGCTTTCCGATTTGTTAGGGATCAGAAATGGTTGTGGAGCAGGATTTACTCTAGTCCTTCTTACATCATTGATGTCATACTGTCTTTGATCACCCGTCACTGGGATTCGTGGGAGTTCATACTTTTATATCACACTTTTCCACGGGAATTGCGTCACTTGAATCTTGGTTATACAACTACGGGTTTTAGCCTCAATCTTCTTCATATCGGGATCTACCTCTAGACACTAGGTTTTGAGCGATTGCCTTGCCCCCCCCCCCCCAAGCATATCCCACGGTTCTTTTCATGTATTTCTTTTAAGGATAAAGTAATTCAGAGTTTCGGCCATTTCAAGTAAGGAATCACGAACTACTTCTTGTATAAATTCTTGCAATCGGATTAAGCTTCAAAACTTTTTTCATCATTTTTCATGCTTCCATAGAATCGTCGGGTCACCGACTAGTTTGAGTTGAGACTTCTAGGCAATGAGTCATCGTACATATTGGTGTTATCATCTTTGTATTAGTTTTTATGTCTTCGAGACTTAGAAGTAAAAACTTCCCATATAATTTTGTATCTCTTGAGTCACGGCCTTCATGTCTTCCTTTCTCAGGATGTAGAATTCATCAAATTCAGTCATGACTTCACGAGTCTCTCATATTTTATTGATGAATATATTATTTCTAAAATTCCATGGAGTGTGCTGCAAAGCTAGAACCTTGGGAACTAAATTGTAATTTTTTTCCAAATAAACCCCATCGACTTTCCTTCTGGTCGACTTATCTTGATTTTAAACAGCCTGGTTGAACCGTATTTCGGTCAGGATTCAGTCTTGTTTCGAGCTGAATTCTGCTCGACTACTTTTTTGTGTCAGCCCTGCCCCCCGGGTGCTGTTTATGGATGAACTTCCTACGAGGTTAGTTCCGCTTCCTAGGGTCCCGGGTATTCCAAGTATGGGACCATAGAGAATCTCTTATGTAACATCCCCTCAATCAGAGCGTATCTAGGCGCTTTTCCAACAGCTTTCATTCCTCTCATGCATTGGGCAACCACTAGTTTGTAGGTAAACCTTCATAAAATTAATCCAACAATTTTCCACACCTATTGATGATATAATTTATAAATCTCTATCTTTTAATATGCAAACTCAAATAGGACATTATGCTTCATGATTTCCTCCACTAGGATGTAACTTTACATAATATGCATTAAATTTATTTACGGCTTCAAAGGCCTCTCTCATACTTTATTTTGAATTCCCCATTTACTTGAGAAATCACCAACATTAGGTCTCCATAGACTTTGAGGTTTTTAACCCTCAAGGTCCGAGCTAAACGAAGTCTGGCCATCGAGGTCTTATTTTTGACTTCGTCATTCGTTATTGAGAAAAACAATGTCGAGGTTAACTATATCGTTATTCTTTCATGAATTTGCAACAATCACTTTTATTTTGAATGTTCCATCAAAATAGAGAACCAAATAGTACTTCGGTATCATCTCTTTATCTTGTCCAACATGTTTCCTTGCCCTCATAGGGTATCTCGTCCTGCCCCCCGACTTCTTGGTTGTCAATTGGACGTTCAACCATAATGTCGGTCAAATCTTGAACCTTAAATATGGTACATGTTTATAGTAAATTCGCCAGGCTCGATTATTCACTTAAACAACCTTCCACCAGCCTTAGGGTTGTACATTGTGCTCCCCGGGGCTAGTTTTTTTTTAATCTTGCACATTTGGAAATATAATTTAACTTTCTCATGTCGTGGTCATGGCTAACGCGAACTTCTCAATACTGGAGTTATTCACACAAAATTTATTTTACTAGCATGTGGGTTGCTGAACCTCCATGTCTTTTCTTACAGGAGCAAGTCTCAATTACGCAATTGAGTTTTTCATGTATAAATTTAGTACTTCTTCTGGTGTTTCGGTTTTCTGCTTCTTCAATTTCTCAAAGATTACATGGCTTTTTTCAATACATAAAGGGACCTTTACTTTCTTCAATATCGTGAAGAAGGACAAACACTTGCCACTGGGTTCTGAGATGAACCTCTCCTAAATCGCACTCTTTAGTTTCAATATGTTCTTAATGAAAGATGAGGGTTCCATAACCAGGAATCTTATCAACATTGGCCTTAAATCCCCACTCAGAGATGTGGCCCAAAAATTTACAGATCCTACCTCGAAGACACACCTTATAGGATTTAACATTATCTTGTGGTGCATCAGCACTCCAAATACCTCTCAGAGGTGTTTCATGTATTTTGCCTTGTCTAGGCTCTTAATTTTATTATACCATTGACTCTCATGCTCTTTCAATAGAGATGCTTAAAAAAATTTACTTTCTAACCTTTGGCAGGTGGCAACTGGTTTCTCAAGATAAAAGCAGCAAAAAGATGCATAATATTACAAATTTCATGAGGAGTGGTACCTTAGAAATGTCGTCCTTATAATTAGCTTACTGTTTTGTGGTTTCTCGCCTGCCAAGGGCAAGAATTTCTCTTCATTTTCCTCACTGTACTCTGGTTACAAGTGGATAAGAATCGTATCGGCTATTGAATTTTCTCATTGCTCGTCGAACATTTTGAACTTCATGTCTTCTTTTGGGAGGACCTTCCCCTCGACTCAGTTGGGCCTTTAATAATGGCAACATATCATAAAGGCAAGTTAGGAATTAGCGAGTCCCATTTATCAAGAATATTTAGAACTTTTATATTATAGTGTGATGATCATCGGGTCTTCATGGAGTAATTTCATCTCTTCCGAATCAGAATCATCAAAGTTAGTGGCAATTTCCACTGTCGCTCCTTACGGTGTACTATATTCGGCCACAATATTTCTTTGAGCTTCTTGAAGTCCCATCATTTGTTAGCCTTCTAAAGATCATTTTGATAACTGGCACTCAGGGATGCGTGTTTTTCTAGAGTATCTTGTTCTCCCCTCTTATTCTTTATAATATTTCACTCTATTGATTCCTTCACTATCTTGGTGAACCTGTTCAGAAATCGTCTATGTCCTCTACGTGAAATCTTGGATATAAATTCTTATTCCTCTTTCCAGGGTGGGTGTGTAGTGGCATCGGCCATCAACAGTCTTCATCTTTTTTAATTTTCATCAAGACTCGGCTTCTCGGAGCATTAAAATGTGCATGCTTGGTGAACTTCGGTTTTCTGTTGTTCTTCCTCGGGGGAGAGTCTCCGTCAAGGATACTTATCCTTAGCATCACACGTTTGATCCTCCTTTTTCTTTTAGTTGTTATCTTCATCGCCTCCTATCAGGGGTTAAATTCTTCTTCATGTTATTTATTTTCACCTCCCCGCTGTTGCAACCTATATATGATTTTTATATTGGTTTCGGCCCATGATAACTTAAAGTTAACATCCCAGGCTCCTTGTTGGACTATCATTGACATCCTATCATTCAAATATATGGTAATCAAGGATTTTCTTTAAATCATTTTAGGTCATACAAAGATTCATTTTATCCTCATTTCATGTTCTTGGGGATGCAAAATAGCTCACACAATTTTGCACCATTACCGAGTCATGCCCCCCGGGGGTTTAAGAAAATGTTAGGAACTTTATAAAATCGTTCATCGGCTGTTGTACTAGAGAGTTTGAAAACTTTCTTACATGGTTATCCGGATTACTGAATCCATCATACACCCAGATTAGGGTACCTTTAGCTTCCGTGAAATATAGGTATCCGTAGTTTCTCTCGTGGAGAGATATGTGGGATTATTCAGGCCTTTAAAGGGCATCAAATCTTTGGGATCAATCCTTGGAACTTCCATCTTCCTTGTTCATGAAAGGCCATCCGAACCAGCTATATTGGGTAATCGACCCTCGGGGTCCAGGCTTTCCAAATTTTGCAAGTAGTCGAGTTTGTTGTTCCTTTTTCAGGTTTCCTTTCCTCCATCAAATCACTAGTCTGATGAGATGAAAATCCGATCTTCATCATCATAAGCTTTCAGTCCTTGAGGCCCTCGAGGCTTGGGACATCTTTCTTCGGTCGGTCACTTCCTGGACGTCGCCTTCTTGGAGTGGTATCCTTCTCACTTCATATTTCATCGTCCTCTGTCTAGGGACTGGAATAATCACAAATTTGGTCATTGATGGGTTTCAATCCTTGAATATAAGGGGGTGTATATCCTTCGCACAGTTGATTTTGAATTCTGCTTCCTTGGTTATAACCTTTGAATTCATATCCTGGATCGTCCATGGTTCGGGAAAGGAGAACATTGGTAGAGCTAAGGTCTCAATTACCATCTGAAATTGGGGATTTAACCCTTAAACTTGAGGATTCTATATTTTGAATTTCGGGATCTTAAATCGTCCCTTCGGATTAAGATCAAGTTTTTGCCTACTGTATCTCCCAGCTTGTTAAATCTTGTTGATGTGCTTCTCATGAGCTCGAAGTTTTTTTCACAATGGTTCAAGGAATCATCCTTTCGTGCCCTCGAGACTGAGAACATATTATGACAATGGGATATTTGTTAGGTTGTCTCATTCGTGGCACGGTCATCTTATCAGATGGACGATCACTGTCCTAGGTATTGGAACTAGAGAAATCTCGGAATCTTTTATGAATGAGGATCAGCCCTTGCAAATATCGGAATTCACAATTCTACTGCGTTCGACGCTGAAGTTTACTCCAATCAGGTGGGTTAGCGTTTCTTCTAGATAAAAACATAATTGTTAACATTCGAAATCCGATTTGGGGTTTCGTCCCCTAGTTTTATATTCCTTGAGATTGGGGATCGGTCCCTAGAATTAGCTTTCGGGTCACAGGGAATTCCATTATTGCGGGAACAGCTTCTGGGTTTTGTGATCGAAATTTGTGGTGCTTCAATGATGGAAGTGAAAACTTGAGTTGTGGTTGGTAGTATTGATCGCTTTATGTTTCCAGATCTTTTCGGGTTTTCGAATGTGTGCCTCATGAGCACGGATCCTCTTCTTTATGATTTTGAGCATTTGCTCTTTCACGTCTTCGGGGCTAAAACCGCCCTTTGATAATAGGTTCATTGTTCGGCTACACCCTTCTTGGGGTGATCTCCTATTCATATGAACAATCATTATCCCTGATATGAGGATCATAGAAATCATAACTTATCCATTTAATAAGGTTTAACCCTTGCAAATATTGAGGTTCGTACTTCTCATGCACTCGACATTGCGTTTCTTCTCAAAATTATGCATCTCATAAGGTGGGTGATCATTCACCCTTGATGGAAGCACAATTATTAACATCTGAAATTCGGGTGTTCATTAGTGAGTGCACCATCTATAGTTTGGGACTCTTCCCTTAATAATGCATCTGTTGAGGTTGGAGACTATTCTTTGATTCAACAGTTGGGTAATGGGGATCTTCGTCCTTGAGAGATTAGTCCCTCAGATGTTAGGGGGAATACACACAAGTATAGAACCAAATAAACAATGCAAATCACACACTCAATATATGACGCAGAAAAATCCACGTCCCAACTTGTATTATTAATCAAAACAATTATCAATAATACAATCAATCTCAACAAATTGTATTCACTCAAGCAATACTTAAGTAAAAAAATACTCAAGCATACATCAAAACAATAACATGACTATGTATATATAGCCATCACAAACTTAGCCAACAAGACATACCTAATCTGATTACAATAATAATTGTCTACCCATACATTTATTACCCATTCCCATTATAATAATAACTGTCAACACATACAATTATTACCCAACTCAATTATGACAATAATTGTCTACCCATACAATTATTACCCAATCCAATTATCTTTTCTATCGCCAAGCCCATACCACCTATTGGATTTAACCCCAACATCAGATACCGAGGTTTGACTGTGGTGGAGTCTCAATATTGGATGCAATATTGCACATCTCATCAGGTAGTTTCTCGATACTTCTTCGTGCCTTCATGATTTTCCTCTTCTTCCCATAGACGCCGCCAAATGTTATGGATAAAAAACATGTATTTCTTTATTGCGGGTATTTTATGTCAGGGTTTGATAAGTTTCAAGCTTTAATGGCTGCGCTTGCATTTTGTGGCTTGAATATGCCCTCACATGATGCCTACGTACCTTGGAGAATGCCAAGGATCAAGCCAAAACGTAGTTCTTGGTGATGCATGCCCTCGGGGCTATGGCAGCGAGAGCTCACCAAGGACATAGTGACGTTCATGTCCTTCGAGGACTGAGTCTAAAATGTCATTCCAAGTAATGTCCTCGTGGCTTGTAGGATGCCTTCTCGGCTTTGTGACGTGCGGAGCTCTTTTCAAAAACGTTCTGCTGAAGTTGAAGGGGTAAGACCCTTTATATAGACGTTGAGAGTCTAAAAATTAGGGTAGAATTGGGTGACTTGATGGGAAAATCTCCACCTCAGATTGGACTTTGGAGTCCTAGAAAGAAGGAATTAGTTTCCTTCTGAATTTAGGTTGTTAGGAGGCTACTTCTTGTAGAAGTAGTTACTTATTTGAACACATTTATTGGGATGTTTAATTAGCCCCTTTATTAATTACAAATTTAATAAATAATTAGGGTTTTGGGCCTTATTAATTGGGCATTCCCCTTTGACCAAGTCAGGTCTAATTAATCTGATATTAATTCTGCAATTAGGGTTATTTTTATTCCTTATCATATTTCAATTTCAACACCTCTGTGATGTATGAATTAGGGAGTAAATTAGGAGATATTAAGAAGAGGTCGAAGAACATCTATTATGCTAGATTCTTTATGATGATAGCTAGTTTTATTTCTGAGAATCTCTCAATTGAGGACCCAACAAACAAGTTAGATTGTTGGGCCCTGGAGAGAAGGGTTATTGCTGATCTTAATAGGGCTATTCACCATAAGGAGGTTCCCCTCATCTAAATGCCAATTATGGAGCAGCCTCAGGTAAGTGAGGTAAACACTTATGTCCCTGCTACTTCTCTATCACAAATATCTTTGCAAACAACTGTGACCATGGCACCTGTGACAGTGACCAAACAGGTGCCTACCCAAGCCATAAAATCAAGAATTTCCAAATCCATGTCAAATAAATCCCACTCTAGTTTCTCTCAAAAGAAACTAGTTTTAAAACCCACTGAAAACCAAGAGGGGAGTGTGAAGGAAGTGAGCCTGGTGAGGGACAAGGTGAATATAAAAGAAAACCTAAGGATAAGGATGGAGAGGTGTGTGTAACCAAGCCTAGCCACACTACAGTTTCCCAACAAACTGTAGTGCTTAATAAGGAATTATCTCATTACTAGTTTCATCCTCCCAAAAGGATGTCACTATTGAAACAAACTCTCAACCAAGAGCACAGGCCAAGAGGGTTAGGGACACAGAATCACCTCAAACTTACACAAGAAAGAAGAAATCTAAAATACTTGGGGATACACAGGGTGCACACACTATGTAAACTGCAATCAAAGACTCAACTATAGCACCTTCTCAAAGTCAGTTTGATGTGGCTCCTGTAAATGTGGAATCAGCCAAAATCTCTCACAATAGAAGCACCTCACACACAAAACTCACCCACAAATTCTTTGGATGTGGACATGATTCACACATCAATTCCTGATTCTCCATCTTTAACTCTCACGGAGAAGCCAAAATCTACAGCAAGTGAGCATCATCTTTTAGCTGATTTGTTGGCTCATTTGCCATTTATTTTTGATTCTACTAAGAAATCTGTGCCAAATCTTAAATCAATAACCACAGATTCTACAATAGTTTCTACTCCAAACTCTGTCATTTCTACTATCTCGACATATATTCTTCATCCATTGAACCGTGATTGCATCTCGACGGATGTGCTTAACAGCAGTCATCCGTTCAAACTCTTAACTACTACCTCGACGGATGTTTCTCATCCGTTGACTATCACTGCACCACTTGAAATCTCAACTATTTTTACAAGTGCAGTTGATCCAGTAGTTGTACAATCACTCCTAGGATTGAGGGAAGGGAGTGAACAGAGTGAGAGGCTGAGTTGCACTCAGATAGAAGGAGAGGAAAAGAGTGAAACTATGCAAGTTATTTCTTCCAGCTTGGAAAAAGTGAGTGAGTGGAGACCCACCTTAGATGGTGAAGGTGAGGGTGTGAGGGTGGGAAGCCAAGGGGAGTCCTTGATGCAAGAAATGAGAGATTATGAGAGAAAGGTAGGTACTAAAGAATGGGAAGAGCCCATTGTCGGTGAGTTAAGGGATGTCAATGAGGCTGAAAGGAAATAGCTATTTCAGCAAGATTATCAAGTTCTCCTAGAATCTGTTTCTTATGAAGCTGGGGGATTTACTTACCATGTTCCACCTTATCAAGTTTTGGCTGAACAGGACAATATGGCTGCTGAGAGAATTCTCAACTTAGTGCACACAACTGCTTCAATGCAAAGGGCCAAGGATACAATCACTGCCATGCCCTCCATAGCTGGTGATGACTTTAAATATCCAACTGTTGGTTTTTAAGACAATTTTGGAGATGATGGTGAGGGTGATGAAGGAGATTTCATGGACATAGGGGGGAAACAGGCCCTAGCTAAAGCACAAACACTCCATCATGAATGTTTAGCAAAGAATGCAGTGAGCACCACTTCAAATCAGCTCTCTTCAAAATAATTTATCAGACTCGGACAGCTCTCCAAGCCACTACAGATGCCAACACCAAGAGTCTTCTTCAAGTACACCTTGAGTATCTTTAATTGCATAAAATCCAATCTCTCAAAAAAATCAAGATGTGTATGAGATCAAGACAAAGATTGGACAAGTCAAAAAGGACATCATTGAAAGATTGGAGTCTATGCTTCCTGTCATAACAATGTTAGATATCAACAGGCAACTCAGGAAAAACTCTGATCTCAGTAGTAAGGTGGAGTCTTTGGACACTAGGCTAAAGACCCTAGAAACTTCTATCATTCAAATCCAACTCCATCAAGCTTAACAAACATTGCTTCTTCAAAAATTGGTGGCTGCACAAACCTCAAACTTTGCTCAACTTGATGCTAACAAAAAGGGGGAGTCAGATTCTATAATTCCAGTTAGTCAGGGGGAGTCAGTTAGTGAGGGGGAGAAAGTGCACAACACACAAATCATCAAAGTGATTGTTCCAGCAATTACCTTCTCTAGCCACCAGTCCTTGACAGCATTGACTTGATTAAGATAGCAGCAACTGAATTGGAGTTGAAAGAAAAATGGAAGAAGCTTGATGAGAAAATTGAGAAGAAATTTGGTCCAATTGAAAAACAAGACAAAGCCTTCTCTCATTTCTCTCAATTGAGACCAATTTCAGCCAATGACATGAGCTTAGGGAACATGGAAAGAGGTCAACCCTCAACAATAAAATCCCCAAAGGGCAATGTAATTTTTCAGCCAAAGAGAAATTATACAAACAATTTAGACAAAAATCCATTGGACGTAGTTTATGAAACCCCCAAGCCTGATGAAAAGAAACTTCTTGGTAGATCTATTGCTTTCTTCAAATATCCCAGAAAGAAAAGGATTGCTAAAATCTACAGAAATAGTAAATTCATCTGTGTGGTGGCTGGACATCCATAGTTTGCAGAGGCTAAGAAAGAAGAAAAGGTGAGGCTCAAACAACAACAAAAGAAAGTTGTTTTAGATGCCAAGAACCAAGCTAAGAAGCCTGCAACCACATAATCTAAAATTCCTGCTGTGACAGTTGAGCCAGTTAATGAAGAAAAGTAAGAACCAAAATAGACAAAGAAACCAAGATATAAATATAAACCAAAGAGGATGCTGGATTTTAATAAAGACATGGATGAATATATGTCAACCCAATCTACTACCTAAATTCAAACAGCCATGCCCACAATGGAGCAGGCTGAATTCAAGGTTCATCCTGACATGAATTTCCATGGTGAAACCATGTTGGATATAAAAGGAGTTGAAGATTAAAGATAGATTCATCTGTGACAACAATACAGAGGATGATAACTCTAGATAGGACTTGTAAATAATCCTATATCCATTCAAACCAGTACGAATATAGAAGACTTGATATATACACAATGATCTAGAAAGCTACAGTGAAGAAGTCGTCAACAGAAGTTCGAAGGAAGTTCATTAATATGTTCACTCATCGAAGGAATAAGGTTGAAGATATTCGAAGTAGCAATCTGGATTGGTGTGAAGGTTATGAGGGTTTCAGTGAAGCTGATTTGATATGGTAGAAGACTTGACAGTGAATTGTATAGTCTATAGTACGAAGGCCTGAGAGCGGAACTAGTCGTTTGTGAACCAGACCATTGCACTAGGCGTTAGTGATCCGTGAAGGGAAACTAAATACTATCATTCGAAATACTGTCAAGTGAGATTCGTATTCAAGAAAACTATTCGAAGATTGAAGACGAAGCTCAGAAGACTGGAAGACATGAAGTGGTATAGCTAAGGTTTTGTAGAAATCATGTTTAAAGAAGTAAAAGAGTTCAAGTTCAAGTTCAAAGTGATTGCAGGTCAACTTCCATGAGTCGGAAGTCAACCAAATGGAAATGCATAGCAAGGAGGAAGATTTTTCTACGGATGGAAAAGTTTCTAAGGCAAAGAAATAATATAAATCGACTACTAGAAGTTACAAATCGAATTCTACAAATCCTAGCAAGCTACTAGTCGAAATTAGAGGCCTACTAGTCAATTTTATGGCCTAGAAATCGACTAGTTTAGTGTGTTTTGAAGAAGCTAAGTCAAAAACTCCCTTGGAAATGAAAATCGACTTCTGGCATTTCAATTCAAGGAGAAATCGACTTCTAGATTCTACTAGTCGATTTTAATCTTCAAAAGTCGACTAGTAGGTACTTGGAAGTGATCTTGATGCAATTTATATCCTCTTGGCTTGATTTCGACTTGTACAATTCGACTACTGCACCCTGATTGATTAAATACTTGGCTCATAGCTTGCCACGTCTCTCATTCTACCTGCCCCTATATCAATCAGATCTGATGGGACGTTTCAGAACTAACTATCATCAGAAATAGTAGAGCTTTCACTTGCATTTTTGGAGATTCACTTGAATATCATCAATTACAAGGAGAAACTCTGCTGAAATTTTTACAGAATTAAAGACTTACATCTGTCACACTCATAAGCATTATTCCTAGGATTTGATAGCTGATTGTAATAGGAACACATGCTTATTAGAGTGATAGCTTTTCACACATTCGATATTATATCATTTGTAGTGTGAATTGCTTTTGTTGCTTTGATTTGTTTATCAAAGTTGTAAGCACCCATTCGAGGTTTATCTTAATAACATAAGATTTACCCCCGAAGTTGTTATGTTTTTCGTTTTAGTTTTTATTATCTAGTATTCACTGCAATTAGTTGATAAAAATGAATGATAATACATTCACCCCCCTCTGTATTAACCTACCGGACCTAACAATTGGTATCAGAGCTTGTTGATCGATATACGGATCAGATCCTTTAGGTTAGCAAGTTTTGTGTTGGATTTTGGTTGAAAGGAGACTGGGATAGCTTCTGGTTGTGTAGATTAGGTTTCTGTTGATTGGTTGTGTTGTGTGACTGATTGGATAGTTACAGTTTGAGACATCGTATTGCGAAAATTTTACAGATCTGTACAAAAGAGTTCTCAAAAGATTGGCGGTCTTAAGGTTCCAAAATTCGATAAGGCAAACTACAATCTATGGAAGAAGGGGATGCTTCTTTATCTTAGAGCTGCAGATCACAGATACATTAAGGTCATCGAAAAAGGACCATTTATATTTGAGATAGAGGATCCAAATGATGATGAGAAGAGAATTCCTAAGAATCCAGATGACTACACTGAGAAGGATATTGAATTGGATAGTCTGGATGCCAAGGTGCAGCACTTGTTGATGGAATCCATGGATGATGACATGAGCCATCAAATTGTTGTGTGTGAAAATGCTAAGCATATGTGGCAAACCATAGAGTTGTTAATGGAAGGAACGGAAGATGTCAGAGAAAACAAACTTGATATTTTGACCACCCAGTACGAGGCATTCAAATCTCTCCCAGGCGAAAACATAACTTCAGTCTTTGAAAGATTGAACAAGTTGATAAATGAACTGAGCATCTATGGGAAGAGATATGAACAGAAAGAGATAAACAGGAAGTTTATGTTGACATTGCCCACACATCTCATAAGTAAAGGAGATTCAGTTCGTGAGCGCTTGGACTTCAAGACTATGTCTCTGGATAAGTTATATGGGAAGATGAAGACTCATGAAATGGAATTGGAACAGAAAAAGATTATATATGGAAGTGGTGCAGTGGACGTGAAGAATGTTGAGTTACTGAAGACAACTGCTCTTGTAGCTAGTAAACACAATGACTTGGACATAACTGTTGAGAAGCCAAAGACAGATGATCAAGTGCTTTGTGATGCTGAAGTTGATGATGGAAATCTCTCTGGAGACCCAAGGGATTATTATACAATGGAAGAGTTGCAAGATATGAAGGATCCCACCATGGCCAATATGGCAGCTATATTTGGAAACCTGAGATTCAGGAGGAAACAAGCCTTCAGGGGATCTGGTAGCAGCAACAGGGGTCAGAAATCTCCATCATATTCAGACTTGGGCTACAAGACAGGGATGGTGGATAGAAAGAATGTCAAGTGTTTCAACTGTGGAGAAATGGGACACTTTTCCACGGAATGTAGAAGGAGTCAACAGGCAAGAGACAAAGGAAAGGCTTATCAAAGGAAAGATTCTGGAGGTTCGAAGAAGTATCCAGTGAAGTCTTACATAGCTGAGGGTAGAAGTTGGGATGATACTGATGATGAGGAAGAGCAGTTTGGAAATCTGGAACTCATGGCTGACACTCCACACTCTTCAAGACAGGTAATCCTTTGCTCCTACTCACCTCCACTTCATACTGAAAATCTATGTGAGAATGAACATTGCCTTGCTTTTAGAAAGTCTATCACTATACCTGCTGCATCTTTACTTGATAGTATAAAAGTTGAATACACTGAGAAAGCATGCATTGATAGATATAATTCCATAAATCTGAGCTATTATCACTATATAGTCTCCTTGAAAAATGCTAATGGTACTGAAGGTGACTTGAAAGAAAAGGTAAAGAAACTACAGGAAGAACTTGATAAGTTAGTTCTTGAGAAAGTTAATGTTGAAGATATTAGGCAAAAACATCACTATCTAGAACTTAAGGCTAATAATCATGTTGAGACCATTGCTCAGAGAGATGAGAAGATAAAGGAATTAGAAGCTAAGTTACAAGCGTATGCCAATTCTGCTAATCTTGCGAAGGAACTCATATCTAGCCAAGTTGTAAGTGGTAAACTTGGAATTGGGCTAGATTATGATGAGCTTAGAAAATCAAGTAAGAAACGTGTGGTGGAAAATGAAAAAGTTGAAAAAGTAAATAATCCACCTGATACACCACACGTTCTGAAAAATGCTAAGGAACCTTTGTACAAGAAAGCATCTTCTGATCCCTTTGATGAGGATGGACTATTCATTGAACATGAGTTGCTTGTTGAGGACTTAAATGAATTAAAAGATAAAAAGGCAAAGGAACCTAGTAAGTCAGCTGACTCAGATAGTAAAACATCTAAGGCTGGACTAGGTTTTAGTTCCAAAACTAAAAGAAGTAGGAATAGAAATGGCAGGATAGGAGGCAATGGCCCAAGAAAGTTATGCAACAATTGTGGATCTGCTGGTCATCTTAATCATGCTTGTAAGAAAGCTAAGGTAGATAATGTTAAGAATGTTAATATGCATAAAATGCCTAAATCTCCTAAGTGCAATAATTCTGTTTACATTCCATGTGTTGTTAATTTCATGAACACTTATCTTGATTCCACACACTCGCACAATTCATCGCATAATCATGATAAGCATGTACACACACACACACTGGTAGGTCTAAGACTGTCAGCCCTGCTAAGGTTAGGAAAGAGGCACCTGTCACCAAGCCCAGAAGCACGTCTGTTAGTGCTTCTGAAAGTGACAAAGGGACAGTCAAAGACAATGCACAGCATACTAAACCTGTCAATTCTGTGAAGCAAAATGTTAAATATTCAAATGCTTCTAAGTCCCCTGGACCCAACTTAGTTTGGGTACCAAAGAAAACTTAATCTCCTTTGTTTTCAGGGCATTAAGCAGAAGAAGGTCATTTGGATTCTGGACAGTGGATGTTCGAGGCATATGACTGGAGATAGAGCCCTGCTATCAAAGGTGGTTGAGAAAGCTGGCCCGGAAGTTACCTTTGGAGATGACAGCAAAGGTTATACAATGGGATATGGCTGTTTGGAAATTGGAAATATCATCATTGCAGATATTTCTCTGGTTGAAGGTCTGATGCATAATCTCCTCAGCATAAGCCAATTCTCTGATAAAGGCTGTGAAGTTTTGTTCAAGAAGGAGAGGTTTTTGATCTCTAATCAGAAGAATGAGAAGCTTACTCTCAATAGAGTGAGAAAGGGTGATTTGTTTGTAGCTGACTGGAATTCTTCTAGAGATGGTCAAGTTCTGTGCTTCTATAGTAAAGCTTCTCCAGACGACAGATGGTTATGGCATAAGAAGCTCTCCCACTTAAACTTCAAGACCATGAATTCTTTGGTTAAGAGGGAATTGGTGAGAGGTCTGCCCGAGATGGAATTTTGTCCTAAAGGACTTTTTGAAGCATGTGAGAAGGGAAAGTCAAAGAGAGCATCACATAAGAAGAAGACAGTTTTTGACATTATTGAGCCCTTACAACTTCTGCATATGGATTTGTTCGGACCAGTCAATGTAATGTCTATGTCGAGAAAGAAATATTGCTTAGTGATTGTCGATGACTATTCCAGATACACGTGGGTGTTATTCTTACATTCAAAGGATGAAGCAACTGAAATGATCATTGATCACATCAACAAGATTGAGTTAGAAGCTGGCGTGCTTGTAAGATGCATAAGATCAGATAATGGCACAGAATTCAGAAATGCAAAGTTGAATGATTTCTTTGTGGAGAAAGGCATCTCGAGACAGTATTCGGCACCAAGAACTCCTCAACAGAATGGAGTGGTAGAAAGAAAGAATCGTACGTTGGTTGAGGCTGCAAGGACAATGCTGAATAAAGCCAATCTTCCTACGTATTTCTGGGCTGAAGCTGTTAGCACTGCGTGTTATACTCAGAATCGAACCCTGATCAACAAGATGTTTGAAAAGACACTATATGAGTTAATGGACAACAAGAAACCATCCGTGAGTTACTTTCATGTGTTTGGAGTAAAATCCTATGTGCTAAAGGACGATGAGCATCTTGGTAAATTTGATGCCAAAGCTGAAGAAGGTATTTTCCTAGGCAATTCATTGGAGTCTAAGGCATACAGGGTGTATGTGATTGATGACAGCAAAGTTGTGGAAAGCCTTAATGTAACTTTTGATGACACCAAGCTCCCGAGTATTTAGAAAGAAGATAGTAATGATCACTTAAGTGTGGAAGATCTTTCTGATGATAAAGACGAACCTGAGTTTGTTCCAAATAGAGATAGCAATGGAGATGATCATCACAATGTTCATAATGGTAATTCAGATTCTGATAGAAATGGTGGAGATGGTTCAGATATGAATGGCAATAGTGGTAACACAATTGTGCATAGTGAGACTATAATGACTCGTGTGTTTTTTAAATATTTAAATATGTGATTATTACGAAAATTATTAAATAAAATATGTGTATTGGTTTTGACCGCTCTGTGTTGGTTGATTAGTATATAGGTGTAATTTATAATATACCGAGTTGTTCGTGTGATTAATTATGGAGTCGTATTGGATTGTTTTCATTTTCGAAAGTGGATTTGGTGCAAAATTTATTTGCATAAATATTGGGAATGTTTCAAAAAATTATTTTTCTGATTTTATAATTACAATAATTATTTTTAGGATTTTATAAAATTAAGAAATCAATATTTTATTAATTATTTATCTTTAAATGATTTTCTGAATGCTTTTATTTGTAAAATCCATATTTAATTCTAAATTTCTTCAAAAATTATGAAACTCATATTTATTTAAGTTTGGAATATTTCGAGAATTTTAAAATTATTTTGGAAATTTTCGGGATTAATTTCAAGCGCTCGTTGTTTCGCTTCATTGATAAAAGCAGATATAAAGTGCATTTTAAAAATCATTTCAAAATTTCAAAATTCATGTTTTTATTAACTTCGGGATATTTGTAATATTTTAAGAATATTTTCCTGATTTTCTAAATCTGTTTTAAGTACACCTCGGTTTGTTAAATGAGAAATACGGGTATAAATTGCGTTTCAGAAATTATTTTAAAATTACGAAATTTATATTTTTGTAAACTTTGGGATATTTATGACATTTTAAGATTATTTTCATAATTTTTAAAAATTGTTTCGCGTGCACCTTTGTCCGTTAGTTTTGAATTTCGGGATTAACCGGGTCTCGGAATTTCAGTAATTATCTAATAATATGTGTTTGAATAAACAGACATTGTACGGCAAAATAATATAAAAAAACGAAAAAGAAAGAAACATAGGGTAAAGAAATAGAAAGCACAGGGGGGGTTTTGTCTCCCTTTTCTCTCGTCTATCTCTCCTCTCCTGATCTCACAACTCTTCCTTCAATACTTTATCTCTTTTCTTTCGTTTCTCTTTTTCCTTCGCGTTTATTCCTCCTTCTGCCCCTGTTACTTCGTCTTGAATTTCCGGTGAGTTCAGCCGGTTGTGTCCGGCGGTCCTTTCAATTTATGTCCCTGTTTTCAGAATCATACATATATATGTATCTATCCGTGTGCATATATGTGAGGTGTGTGATTAAGTGTGTGTGTGTGTGTGTGTGTGTTTGGGTGTGTGAGTGTGTGCCATGCGTTTTTGTGTGTGACTCCTCTGGGAGGGTCTGACTGTGTATATGGGTTGTTATTTCCGGTCGTTTCCGGCCGTGCCATTTGTTTCGATTGTGTCATGTGCTTAGCAGCGCGTATGCGCGTCGTGATGCCTGTGATTTTATTTTAATTGCTGGACTGAATTTTTTTGTTAAATTTTTGCAGAAAATGAATATTCGTGATGTAAATGAATTATTCGGATGGGAATAATGTATATTAATTGGTGAAGTTCCGTTGGATGTCCGATATAAATAGGAAACCCGCGAATTTTACCGCCGTCGATGGTGATCTTCGGTGAGTCGACGGTGGACGATGATGATGTATATCTGAGTCCTAATATTTTCAATTTAATAAATAAAATCGGTTTTAAAATTTATTTTAAAGTGAAAAGTAGGATATAATTATTGGAGTTGTGCTAGTGTAGGGATGACTGATTGGATTGATTGTAATTTATTGTTGTTGTGGATTTGGTTTGAGGCATCGAAGTGTTTCGACGGGTTAGTCCGATAAATAAAGGAGGTGCTGCCCAATTTCCGAGAAATCGAATTACGGAAATATGAAAGCGTATCCAGCAATTATCGGGCCGTCAAACGAGTATATGTAAATATATCTATGTTGTATACGAAATTTGATTATATGTTGTGGCAAACTGTTCTGCCAAAAAGTAATAACCCTAATTTTCGTTAAATCACGAGTATACGTATTTTTTGAAAATGAACACTGAACCGGTTTCTCAAGACCGTGAACCCTGACTGTGGGATGTGTTATTGTATTGTACTAATGTATATAATTACAAGATGGTTTGAATATTATTGAGTAGAATTGGTGTCAAGGATATGTCAAGCATGCCTAGATGTCTAACGTAGGGTATTTCAACCCTGTAGGTTATAATCGGGAACCTGAAAGTGAATGATGGACTAGAGATAACATAGTGGTCAGTCAACGAGCTCAGTAGAGTTTCAACAGAAAAACCCGAGTTTCGAAGTTGAATCCAATGGGATCTAGTGGTTGGACGTTAAAGCCTGAGCGGTAGCATCGGATCAGAATTGATCAGTAGTAATTGTAAAGCCTGTAAGGCAAGTATTTCTGAACTTTGCTTCAAGATATATATTACCAATGTTTTCGAACTGTTTCATAACATGTCGCTATTATTCAAAATAACTCTTGTTTTATTTTGCAAGTGTTTTAAACTATTAAACCTTGAACCCTGATTTTCTTGATCTTGAGCCATAAGCTTTATTCCTTGTAAACCATCCTTTGTTGATCCTCAAGATACCAAATCACACAGATACGATACTACTTCCCAAATGTATAACTACCAAACACCAAATACTGGAAGAAAATTTATTTGAAAACACAGGAATTTTCATACTCCAAACGTTTTTAATAACATCAAAGAACCGTACCCTGAAACATCATCACTGATCTGATACCTGACCCTTGTACAAACTGAAAGCCGTTTCTTTTACATACCCTGGTATACCCTTGTGACATCCATGAGTTTCCTTATGTTTTATTCAAATGTTTAATCATCATTGATTATGATCTTGTGTTATCGAATTATATTATTTATCGTATTGAACTGCTTTAGAATTGGATAGTTTTTATATATGTGGACTAGATTCGTGGTCAGACCATACCAATGGTCAAGTTAGGCCAATGTGTGCCTTGGATCCAGTAATTAGAGCAGTGTTGTGTGCTTGCTCGGGGTTAGTGCGTGACTGATCAGCAGCCTAACCTTGGTTTTTAAAACTTAAAATGAATATCTAATTCTAATGAATAGTTAAAAAGAAACTTGATTCCTTTGAATCATCTCATTTGATCATGGTTTAACCTCAGTTATCGTTATCATGACTTGTTGTGCTAGATAGCTCACCCTTGCGATTCTTTTATATATTTTACAGTTGAAAAGAATGTGGATGATAGTGAAGTTCCTCAGTCCAAAGTGTGGGCTAAGGTTCCAGTCGAGTTGGATCGAGCTAGCAGAAGTTTCATGCGGTAAAGAGATAGTCAGATTGTAAGAATGATTTTATTATCAATTGTAAGTTAAATTAGTTGGGTTTTGGTACAATGTAAAAATTAAGATTGTGGCTTGTTTTCATACTTTAACCTATTGCGATCCGTGGTTTTGTGAAGCAGGGTCATTATAAATAATATTTCTTATACAGGTTGATATATTGTGTTTGTGTTGTAGACCCCAAACTTCTGACCCGGGTGTGGAGGGCACCACAGGTTGGTATCAGAGCTACAGGTTATAAGTCACTGAAACAAGCCTAGATTATCGGTATTGGGCAGAGGGTTAGGATTAGGAATAGGAAATAGAAAGATAAGATGTCGTGAGGATGAGTGCGACTATATAGTAGGTCTCCGGCATGGTTCGTATTGTGATTCAGGATTCTTAGCTTGCGACGTGATTTCCAGACAACGGTAATGGCAGATCTTGATTTTCCGGTGTCATTTGATCATTTGGAGCTTTCCGTTTGGGGATCGTTATCTTCTCCCAGATTGGAATTGCACCTTGTTCCTCCACCGGTATTAATGGCACTACCTTCTGTTATAACGATTGCATTTCTTCAAGCTATTCTACGCTACTTTTCCACCTTTTGATATGAGATTACCTATTCAGGAACCTCCATCTGATTATTCTTCTTTCACTGGACATTTGGCTGTGAGCGTATCTCTTTAGTTTACCCTACATCCTGTTCTATACCCCCAGTTTAGAACTTGTCCAATGAAGCGATTGTACCTACGAGGAGGGATTCAAGAATTACAGTAAATGGTGAGCGCTTGAGATATAAATAAAGATGAGAAAAGTTTAGAGAGGAGGTTTAATTGTTTTAGAGAATAATTGTCATCGGGTTAAAAGAAGCCATTAGTGACTAAGACACCCGTGAATAATTATGGGATGGATTAGCTGAACTTTGAAAAGAGCTAGAGAAAAAGGTATATATCTGAAATTTTTGGTGGAATTAAATGATGGTACTATGAGAAGTGCGATATGTAAAGTAATGATGTGTTGTGATATGGGCAAGCTTTGTTTTATGAAATGGGCTTGTTGACTATTGGATAGCCTGTCCTACTTAACTACTACAACAGTAATGTACGGGAACCTTGATGTGAAGCTACGAATAAGATAATGTACGACAATAATTGAAGTTTCGTTGATTAAGGAAAGTAAGTGGATCCGATAAAGGAGAAAAAGGTAGATCGAAGTGAATGGACCTTTATGTGATTGTTTCTTTAAATCGGTACCTTGTTATAGGTCGGAAGGACAACAACCCACTCATATAGTAAAGACAACCAGGTTTCTGATTTTCCAAACTTTTTAACAAGTTTTCGAAAAAGATTTTCCTTTACAAATTTCTAAAAGTCTTTTTGAATAAAATGATTTTTAAACATTGGTTGTCAAGTTACTATTTGAGTTTCTTGTTTGTTAGAAAGCCCGAATTACCTAGAAAAGAAAACGATTAGACTAGTGTACTCCATAAAGTGCACCAGTATGAAATGTTAATAAGAAAGATGGAAGTATGTGAGTATGCGTCGACTAGCAAGAGCTCAACAAGTTTACTATTAAGAGCAAGCATTTGTTACCTGGACCTAATGATTTGTTTGATCAAATGAAGGAAGCAAAGTACTTTTATAAGACTGATTTAAGATTTGGTATTTCACCGATTGAAGATTAAACCTATGGATGTATCAAGGATAATTTTCAGTACTAAGTACTGTTCCCGTATTGTCATTTGTAGTAACCAATATACCAGTATTGTTTGAACTGGATGGACAACACCTTTAAGGAATATATGAATAAGTTATAGTTGTGATACTTAAAATCAACGGAGGACCATGCAAAGCATTTAATGATGACTGAGAAGTTGGAAAAGAAAGAAGTTGTATGAAATATAGTCCTTAGCATAAATAGTCAATGTAGAGAAGATCAAAAGAGATTCAGCAGAAGTTAAAATTACTATGAATGAAAAGAGACCAGAAACACCAACAAAAGTAAGAAGTTTTATCATGAGTCGGTTACTATTGGAAATTTGTACAAGATTTCGTGAAAGTTGCAATATCTTGGACGAAGCTAACCAAGAAAAGCAAGAAGTTTTGTGGAATGGAGAAGGATGAAGGGAAAGTATCTCGGAGTTAAATAAAAGAATGGTTTCAGCACCTGTTTTATCAATTTAAAAGTATCAAGGAGGTTTGGTAGTTTATAGTGATGCTTCTCATTAGGGAATAGGATGTGTGTCGATGCAGCACAATAGAGTCATTATATATGCATCCAGACAACCGAAACCTTATGAGCAGAAGTATCCTACTCATAACGTGGGATTAACAGTAATAACATTTTCTTTGAAAAATTGGGAAACATGATATGTATGGAGAAAGGTGTAAGATCTATACGGGCCATAAGAGATTGAAGAATGTATTCACGAGGAAAAAAAAACAAAGATAGAGGAAAGCAATAACGGACATAGAAACTATACCGGAAGAATTTTCTATGGAATTTTAGAAGTTGGAATTGGGAGTCAGAGTTTATAATCCAAACAGGAGCAAGGATGAATAGTATGACATTTCAGTCGAAGTTGTTAAGAGGAAGATAAGGAAATGTCAAAAGAAGATAATGGATCACGATGTTAGTAGTAGTGAGAGGAAATTTATGCACCCGGGAGAACGATCACGATATCCCCAGGTTCTCCTCCAGCACTTGGAAGTTACAAGTAGAAGAATTAAGAAATGAGATGCCACAGGGAATTCATAGAATAAAGTATATACTCTATTGAAGAGATGCCAAAATATATGGAAATAAATGAAAAACAGCGATAACCAGGTATAAGAAGGATATTTCAAAACGGATTAAAAAGTGTTGGACACGTCAAAGAATTAAGGTGAACTATTGGAGGCCTAATGGATAAGGCAGACCCAGGAAATGGTTTTACAAGATGTGAATCGTGAAAGGTACCAGTGATGTTCATGGAGAAAAGGAATGAAATTATAAGAGTATGTACTGATTATCGGGAGTTTAACAAAACAATGAATAAGAAGAAGTGAGACCCTATAAAGAATTGATTACTTATGAGACCTGATTCAAGAAGTGTGTTATGTATTGAGAATTAACTTAAGATCTGACCTGAGTATATAACAGAGATTACGATTAAAATAAGTTATAAGTATTGCAAGCTCCGGTGATATTATCAGAAATAACAAGTGTATCAATTGTCTATAAGGAATTAAGGAACGTGGTATATAAGGAGTACTTGGATAAGTAAATTGTATTTATTGATAACATCCTCAGCTACTCAAAGAATAAGAAAACTTGCATGGAATACCCAAAGATTTTTCTCCAAAGATCAGAAGGAAAGAAACCATATGTTGGGTCTTTAAGAATGAAATTTTGACTATGGGTAACCAAAGATTTTGAATTGATCCAATTACAACTACCTAAGCAAAGCTGTATGGTAACAGATGCCTTATACCGACATTAAGGATTGGATATAATTAAGATCACCGAGAAATTAGTAAACGAATTGGAAAGAGTAAGGGATGTTTAAATGTTTGGAAACCAGGGTGAAAACAAGTACCGCCTATCATCCTTGAATAAAGAGTCAAGGTATGAAAGTGATTCAGGAAAGGTAAAATATGTTGAGAGATGGAGTTTTAAGGAAACACTGGAACAATCATTTATCAGGGATGTCAGTTTTGGAATGCTACCTTACCAAGCTTCATGCAAATGCGAGTATAAGTTCCCATTTTTATTGAAATAAAGTGAGAGAAAGGAAGTTGTTAAATTCTAAGTTAATTATCACACCAAGCGCGTAGTGATATTGATTAAAGCAGCTCGAAGTAGAAAAAAAAAGAAGAAGAGAAGACGAAATTGTATTGAGAGAAAGTATGAGTATAGAAATAGGACCAGTAGTGTTAGTAAAAGTGTCATCTTGAAAGAGATTGGATAAGTTTGAGTAGAAGGGACAAGCTAAGTCCTAAAATTAGTGAACCATTCGGGGTATTGATAAATATAGATAAAGTTGTTCATAAATGGTAGGACCGTCACACCCTTGTGTACACCTAATGTATTTTACTTGTCAATATTAAAGTGATAAGTATTGGGTTTAAATTAAGTAATTGATCAGAAGCCAATGGGGCTCTTGTCCAAGTTGTTCTGCATATAGTGATCAATCCAAATTCTTGATCGATAAAGGCAAGTCCTTGGAAATGAATGCATACCTATTATGAGTACGTTTGAACCTTCGAGTAGAAGGGTCTACTTAGAAATTTGAGTCAGATATGCTTGACAAATATCCTCACTTAATTAGTTAGACCAGATTCTGAGGACAGAATCATTTTAAGGGGGGAAGGATATAACGACTCGTGTGTTTTTGAAATATTTAAATATGTGATTATTACGGAAATTATTAAATAAAATATGTGTATTGGTTTTGACCGCTCTGTGTTGGTTGATTAGTATATAGGTGTAATTTATAATATACCGAGTTGTTCGTGTGATTAATTATGGAGTCGTATTGGATTGTTTTCATTTTCGAAAGTGGATTTGGTGCAAAATTTATTTGCATAAATATTGGGAATGTTTCAAAAAATTATTTTTCTGATTTTATAATTACAATAATTATTTTTAGGATTTTATAAAATTAAGAAATCAATATTTTATTAATTATTTATCTTTAAATGATTTTCTGAATGCTTTTATTTGTAAAATCCATATTTAATTCTAAAATTCTTCAAAAATTATGAAACTCATATTTATTTAAGTTTGGAATATTCCGAGAATTTTAAAATTATTTTGGAAATTTTCGGGATTAATTTCAAGCGCTCGTTGTTTCGCTTCATTGATAAAAGCGGATATAAAGTGCATTTTAAAAATCATTTTAAAATTTCAAAATTCATGTTTTTATTAACTTCGGGATATTTGTAATATTTTAAGAATATTTTCCTAATTTTCTGAATTTGTTTTAAGTACACCTCGGTTTGTTAAATGAGAAATACGGGTATAAATTGCGTTTCAGAAATTATTTTAAAATTACGAAATTTATGTTTTTGTAAACTTTGGGATATTTACGACATTTTAAGATTATTTTCATAATTTTTAAAAATTGTTTCGCGTGCACCTTTGTCCGTTAGTTTTGAATTTCGGGATTAACCGGGTCTCGGAATTTCAGTAATTATCTAATAATATGTGTTTGAATAAACAGACATTGTACTGCAAACTGTACTATCGGGTGTACTGCAACGAATTGTACAGCAAAATAATATAAAAAAACGAAAAAGAAAGAAACAGAGGGTAAAGAAATAGAAAGCACAGGGGGGGGTTTTGTCTCTCCATTCTCTCGTCTATCTCTCATCTCCTGATCTCACAACTCTTCATTCATTCCTTTATCTCTTTCATTTCGTTTCTCTTTTTCCTTCACGTTTATTCCTCCTTCTGCCCCTGTTACTTCATCTTGAATTTCCGGTGAGTTCAGCCGGTTGTGTCCGACGGTCCTTTCAATTTATGTCCCTGTTTTCAGAATCATACATATATATGTATCTATCCGTGTATATATATGTGAGGTGTGTGTTTAAGTGTGTGTGTGTGTTTGGGTGTGTGAGTGTATGTCGTGCGTTTGTGTGTGTGACTCCTCTGTGAGGGTATGACTGTGTATATGGGTTGTTATTTCCGGTCGTTTCCGGCCGTGCCATTTGTTCCGATTGTGTCTTGTGCTTAGCAGCGCGTATGCGCGTCGTGATGCCTGTGATTTTATTTTAATTGCTGGACTGAATTTCTTTTGTTAAATTTTTGTAGAAAATGAATATTCGTGATGTAAATGAATTATTCGGATGGGAATAATGTATATTAATTGGTGAAGTTTCGTTGGATGTCCGATATAAATAGGAAACCCGCGAATTTTAACGCCGTCGACGGTGATCTTCGGTGAGTCGACGGTGGACGATGATGATGTATATCTGAGTCCTAATATTTTCAATTTAATAAATAAAATCGGTTTTAAAATTTATTTTAAAGCGAAAAGTAGGATATGATTATTGGAGTTGTGCTAGTGTAGGGATGACTGATTGGATTGATTGTAATTTATTGTTGTTGTGGATTTGGTTTGAGGCGTCGAAGTGTTTCGACGGGTTAGTCCGATAAATAAAGGAGGTGCTGCCCAATTTCCGAGAAATCGAATTACGGAAATACGGAAGCGTATCCAGCAATTATCGGGCCGTCAAATGAGTATATGTAAATATATCTATGTTGTATACGAAATTTGATTATATGTGGTGGCAAACTGTTCGGCCAAAAAGTAATAACCCTAATTTTTGTTAAATGACGAGTATACGTATTTTTTGAAAATGAACACTGGACTGGTTTCTCGAGAACGTGAACCCTGACTGTGGGATGTGTTATTGTATTGTACTAATGTATATAATTACAAGATGGGTTTGAATATTATTGAGTAGAATTGGTGTCAAGGATATGTCAAGCATACCTAGATGTCTAACGTAGGGTATTTCAACCCTGTAGGTTATAATTGGGAACCTAAAAGTGAATGATGGACTAGAGATAACATAGTGGTCAGTCAACGAGCTCAGTAGAGTTTCAACAGAAAAACCTGAGTGTCGAAGTTGAATCCAATGGGATCTAGTAATTGGACGTTAAAGCCTGAGCGGTAGCATCGGATCAGAATTGATCAGTAGTAATTGTAAAGCCTGTAAGGCAAGTATTTCTGAACTTTGCTTCAAGATATATATTACCAATGTTTTCGAACTGTTTCATAACATGTCGCTATTATTCAAAATAACTCTTGTTTTATATTGCAAGTGTTTTAAACTATTAAACCTTGAACCCTGATTTTCTTGATCTTGAGCCATAAGCTTTATTCCTTGTAAACCATCCTTTGTTGATCCTCAAGATACCACATCACACAAATACGATACTACTTCCCAAATGTATAACTACCAAACACCAAATATTGGAAGAAAATTTATTTGAAAACACGGGAATTTTCATACTCCAAACATTTTTAATAACATCAAAGAACCGTACCCTGAAAGATCATCACTGGTCTGATACCTGACCCTTGTACAAACTGAAAGCCGTTTCTTTTACATACCCTGGTATACCCTTGTGACATCCATGAGTTTCCTTATGTTTTATTCAAATGTTTAATCATCATTGATTATGATCTTGTGTTATCGAATTATATTGTTTATCGTATTGAACTGCTTTAGAATTGGATAGTTTTTATATATGTGGACCAGATTCGTGGTCAGACCATACCAATGGTCAAGTTAGGCCAATGTGTGCCTTGAATCCAGTAATTAGAGCAGTGTTGTGTGCTTGCTCGGGGTTAGTGCGTGACTGATCAGCAGCCTAACCTTGGTTTTTAAAACTTAAAATTAATATCCAATTCTAATGAATATTTAAAAAGAAACTTGATTCCTTTGAATCATCTCATTTGATCATGGTTTAACCTCAGTTATCGTTATCATGACTTGCTGAGCTAGATAGCTCACCCTTGCGATTCTTTTATATATTTTACAGTTGAAAAGAATATGGATGATAGTGAAGTTCCTCAATCCAAAGTGCGGGCTAAGGTTCCAGTCGAGTTGGATCGAGCTAGCAGAAGTTTCATGCGGTAAAGAGATAGTCAGATTGTAAGAATGATTTTATTATCAATTATAAGTTAAATTAGTTGGGTTTTGGTACAATGTAATAATTAAGATTGTGGCTTGTTTTCATACTTTAACCTGTTGCGATCCGTGGTTTTGTGAAGCAGGGTCATTATAAATAATATTTCTTATACAGGTTGATATATTGTGTTTGTGTTGTGGACCCCAAACTTCTGACCCGGGTTTGGAGGGCGCCACAGAGACAGTTTCTAGAACCAGTCTTCAAGTGTCAGATTCTACAGATCAAACCAATAGGTTCTAACCAAAGTCATAGAACTGCCCCCAGTGGCTTAGGAAGCTGACTATGAGCCTATCAAACCAATAGGTTCTGACCAAAGTCATAGAACCAAACACTCCTCAAACAGAATTCATCCAAAACTTTTGCTCTGATACATGAAAACCACATGATTAGTTGCATTCTGAACCTTGATAATTGGAGTTTAGTTGAGTGAGGAAGATAGTGCCAAGCAGCACCACATAAGGATGGAAAGGTCAACCCTACAGCTCTGTCTTCCACAAAGTAGTGGAGTATTCAAATCCTGAGACAACTGTAAAGCCCATTTATATTCTCTCAAAAGAATGTAAAGCTGAAAAAGGCACTGAAACTGTTACTAGAAGCATTCTCTCAACATGTTGTATTTCTATTGAAAATTTGCCTGTCAGCCAGGGCATCTGAATGAGAGTCACTACCTTACCTCAAATATTTCGATGCACGTGTGAGTTTCATACACAAGGAAGGTTTTGACGGAGCAAGTTTATCAAACCATCTAGGGGTCACTTATAGAACTTGAGATTTAATTTTGATTAAATCTGAGATCCATATGGATTCTAACTCTGATGAGATTCTGGTACTCTGGTTTATCCTAACACCATTATCTCTTATTCATGTCTAAGTAAAATAAGAAGAAATCATTGATCCCTAATGGCATATCATTGATCACTGGTTATCTTCCCAGAATTCAAATCTGGATATGATTTTGACTAAGTCAAAATAGAAACTTGTAAATGAGGACTCAGATATCAACTGAAGAGTTTATAAGGTATGCTTCTTCATAGAAGTTGAGGGATATCAGGAATTCTGCCACTTTATAGAATCCTAATTTCCCCTCTCAGAAGGAATATTTCTGAATCTCTTGACTGAGAATCCTTGAATATGGAAGGAAACTTTTCTATGAAAAGGATTTTCTTGCAGGTACATTCATTGTTGGACTTCTGGAGCTCTTAGTGGAGTGAAACACTTGTGAGGATGAGTTCAAATACTTGAGTGTAGAGTGGAGTGAAACACACTGTGAGGACACTAAACAGAAATCACACACTTGCACTGCGAGGAAATTTGTAGCACCTGTTCTTATTCTAGCTTGGTTTTGTTTGTAATATTCTCAAGAATGCTGTGATGATCTAGGGTTGAGGACTTTTTATGTATGAGGTTCTCTCCTGGTTCTGGTTATGGAATTTTGTTTCTTGAGAGATATAAGGTAGCTGGAAGGGAATTTTTGGTGATATAAGGGTAGTTCTTTTCTTGAGTTGAGAATCCTGGCACTTCTTTTCTCTCTGAATTGTACTTGGTGGGAGATTTAGTTTCTGGAGTCTACATTTGAAGGATTACTCAACTAAGGGGGAGAATATATATGGCATAACACAAAAACATTTTCCAAATATTGGACAAAGGGGGAGAAATGTGGAACAAAGACTGGTGGATATCCTTATTCAACTAAGGGGGAGAAACCTTCTTTAACTTAAAAGAAGACTGGATAGGTTACCTAAGATATTTTTCCTGCCTACTCATGTTGATTATCTAAGGGGGAGAAATATGGAGATTTTGAAGACGTATCTTTTGTATTTCTACTAAAGGGAGCTATATGAGTATGAGTGTAGAAGATATAAGATAGTATTATTTCCAAGTCCAGGACATCAATGTTGAAAGCTGATTGAAGATTTTTGGTTATGGTTAGTTGAGTTATCCTCCAAATTGATACTTCTCTAGTATAAATTTGACTGTCATGTTTAACAGCCAAATAGGGGGAGATTGTTGGATATAGAAGGAGTTGAAGATTAAAGATAGATTCATCTATGACAACAATGCAGAGGATGATAACTCAACATAGACAGGAGTTGCAAATAATCCTATATCCATTGAAACCAGTACGAAGATAGAAGACTTGACATATACACAATGATCTGGAAAGCTACAGTGAAGAAGTCGTCAACAGAAGTTCGAAGGAAGTTCATTAATATGTTCATTTATCGAAGGAATAAGGTTGAAGGTATTCGAAGTAGCAATCTGGATTGGTGTGAAGGTCATAAGGGTTTCAGTGAAGCTGATTTGATATGGTAGAAGACTTGACAGTGAATTGTATAGTCTATAGTACGAAGACCTGAGAGCGGAACTAGTCGTCTGTGCACCAGACCATTGCACTAGGCGTCAGTGATCTGTGAAGGGAAATTAAGTACTATCATTCGAAAGACTGTGATATTCGTATTCAAGAAAATTGTTCGAAGATTGAAGACGAAGCTCAGAAGACTGGAAGACATGAAGTGGTATAGCTAAGGTTTTGTAGAAATCATGTTTAAAGAAGTAAAAGAGTTCAAGTTCAAGTTCAAAGTGATTGCAGGTCAACTTCCATGAGTTGCAAGTCAACCAAATGGAAGTGCATAGCAAGGAGGAAGATTTGTCTAAGGATGGAAAAGTTTCTATGGCAAAGAAATAATATAAATCGACTACTAGAAATTACAAATCGAATTCTACAAATCCTAGCAAGGTACTAGTCGAAATTGGAGGCCTACTAGTCGATTTTATGGCCTAGAAATCGACTAGTGTAGTGTGGCTTGAAGAAGCTAAGTCAAAAACTCCCTTGGAAATGAAAATCGACTTCTGGCATTTCAATTCAAGGAGAAATCGACTTCTAGATTCTACTAGTCGATTCTAATCTTCAAAACTCGACTAGTAGGTACTTGGAAGTGATCTTGATGCAATTTATATCCTCTTGGCTTGATTTCGACTTGTACAATTCGACAACTGCACCCTGATTGATTAAATACTTGGCTCACAGCTTGCCACATCTCTCCATCTACCTGTTCCTATATCAATCAGATCTGATGGGATGTTTCAGAACTAACTATCATCAGAAACAGTAGAGCTTTCACTTGCATTTTTGGAGATTCACTTGAATATCATCAATTACAAGGAGAAACTCTACTGAATTTTTTACAGAATTAAAGACTTACATCCGTCACACTCATAAGCGTTATTCCAAGGATTTGATAGCTGATTGTAATAGGAAAACTTGCTTATTAGAGTGATAGCTTTTCACACATTTGATATTATATCATTTGTAGTGTGAATTGCTTTTGTTGCTTTGATTTGTTTATCAAAGTTGTAAGCATCCATTCGAGGTTTATCTTAATAACATAAGATTTACCCCCGAAGCTTTTTTGTTTTTCGTTTTAGTTTTTATTATCTCGTATCCGCTGCAATTAGTTGATAAAAACGAACGATAATACATTCACCCCCCCCCCTCTGTATTAACCTACCGGACCTAACAAACCATAATTCCCAAAGATGAACCTATAGATTGGGAAAGCCTACCACTTCCTGGTCTAAACATTCCAATCCAAACCAAACTAAAGAAAACAAAGAAGAGAGCAATTAAAAAGGTCAAGCCTGTTAGACTTCAATCCAAATCATTAGCCAAGCCCAAACCAACTGTAATATCCCGTGTTTTTAGAATTATTATATTTATTATTTGAATAAATATGTACTTTTATGATTTGGAAGGAATAAAATGGTGGATATTTTATTTATGTTTGACGAGTTGATGTTATTAAGTGGTAATATGCTAATTGTTAAGTGTATATCGATCCTTGTTAATTTCTAAAAATACTTACTTAAATGTATTATTTTCAAAAGTTATTTGAAAGCCGATCTTATTGATATCGGTAAATTGAAATTGTTTTGTAATATCCGTGAAATATCGTGCAATTATTTTTATCAATAAATAAATTATTATGAGATTAATATGTAAATTTTGGTGAATTATCTGTTGATTGATATTGATGTTTGGATGTTTATATGTGATACTATTTGAGTATTTCAATTTTTTATATATCCAGAATAAAATATAGATAATTGTGATATTTTTCTGGTAATTTTTGGACTGTTATATAATTTTATAATGATTTATGGATTTATTAATTATTTTCTGAATAATTACAAAAATATTTTATAAAACCGGGAATCGTCCAACCTCAACAGTTTTTATATTTTTACAACCCGAAACTCTTCCGAAAACTCCTTCCTAACCCAATCTGGTAATTCTGGACATTTTCCGTGTTTTAACTTTTTCTATCCGAATTACGGTTTGACCTGTGCGCGTCCCGGTGCAAAATTTTCGATACGATAATAATTTCGGTAGATCAATAAAACCCATATTCTCGAGAGACGGGATATTTTTACATTATTTTCTCATAGGGTGTTTTATAGGAAGTTCGGTTTTGATAATTATACAAATATGGTATTGAATTGTATCATTTTTATAGTTACTTAGCAGCTAAGAAATATATTTTGGATATGATATATCAGTATAAATTAAATATTAAATTCCAGAATATTTCAAAAATCATGAAATTTATATTTTCTTAAGTTTTGAATATTTTGAGAATTTTCATTTTTTTTCGGAAATTTTTCGGATTATATTTACAGGAACTTTTGTTCCTTAAATCGTAAAATACGGGTCTGATGCGCGATCCAAAAATATTTTAAAAATTTTGAAAATTTTATTTTATTAGTTTTTCAATATTACAAGAATTTTAGAAGTATTTCGGTTTCATAAAAATTATCGGACCGGGCCCCTATCGGGACGTCAAACCCCACAAAAATTGTATTTTTCATTTTAATAAAATCGTGAGAATTCCAAATATTTTATATTTTCGCATATTTGGAATATTCATAATTTTTAGGACAATTTGATATAAAATTTATATTTATTAGATTAAATATTATTCCCCGCTAATTATTAATTTTGGGCTAATTGTTTAAATATTGTACTGAATTTAGTTAAATTTAGTTAATTTTGGGCTAATTATTAATTTTGGGCTAATCGCAGGAGCAACATATCAGTAAAATATTGAAAAGCAAGCCGGAGATGTTTTGAGACAGAATGTCAGAATATATGCGTTTTTGCGAGTGTGACTAACTGCTAAATCTCAAAGGCAAGTATCCCTATCATCACTTATTGTTCAAGTGATATTTATTTTAAATTTTCTTATGTAAGTATTGCTTTCCCTATTCTCAGTTCTGAATAGATAAATGTTTTACATATCGCTGAAATAAATGATTCTGTGTATTCAAGTACTTATCTGCTATTCTATGTTCAGAATAATCAAGCGTTTTACTTATCCAACTATCGGATTTATAAATGTTTTGTATTTGAGAAAGATGACGTTGTTTTGGTTTTTCTGCCCAAGTAAATGGGCGAATAAAAGTTTATAAGGGTGTCGAGTATTATGACCCCTTTCAATAAAATGTTTTAAGATTGGATGGTTGCGTAAGAGGTCGTGGCGGTGGTCCAGCGGAGATTTAGGTATTATACAAGATATAATACCATTAGGCAGATATGTGCCTTGGGTGCCCCATTTGTTTAGTTGGATATGCTTCGGCATACCGGTGTTGCTCCGCGGCTGATCATCGGCGGCAACACACCGTCGTTCGAGGATTCCAATCTAAATTATTATATTGCTTTTGATAATCTTATAAGGAATGATTTATCAACTGTTTGGGTTTTGAATAAAGGTGGAATACAGTTTTAATTCGATAGCTGATTGATGTTGATATTTAAGTTGTTGTTAAATATCAAATGTGGTATTAATGCAGATGATTGATGTTGACTTCCCTATTTTAGCGCGGTTAGGTTGTGAGCATCAAAGTTCATATTAATATCTAATTTGATATGACAGCAAAATAAGTATTAATTTCAAGAGTTTAATTTTGAATAAAGTTTGTGATTAAATTCATTATCATTGTTTCATATTATTGTTATTTATGATATTTCCGTAAACACTGCTTTACGAGTTTTATTCTCGTCAAGATTCAAAGTATTGCTGAAGCATTTCGCTCAAAAATATCAAAATGGTTTTGAATACAATTAACGAACCTATTTTGGGGTTCCTCAACTAAAATTTTATGATTCAGCAATTATAATTTTAAATGTTCTGCTCTAATGCAGATGTCGGTTTTATATCAAAAGACCCTATATATGTCATAATGATCTTGCTGAGCATTTCATTCGCTCATACTTGACTATTTTCAAATTTAACCTCCAGTGAGGATTAGCTTGCGCTGTTTAACTGCGTAATTCGAGGAAGCAAAGAAGAAGCTTTTGGAAGGTGGTTGGTCCAGGGTTTGGGATCTAGTGTAAGTTTTATTGTATAAAGTTATTTATATTATATTATATTATAGTTGTATATTTTATAGTTGGGCCTAGTATACTTCTTTTCGAAGTTATACTAGCGGGTTAAGTTTTGAGATTGAGAATTGTTGCAAAGAGTTTTAAAAGAAAGTGAAAATTTATTTGTGGAATTTGGATATCTTGTTTCTAGAACTGTAACCTTAAAAGATCTTGGATTAGTTTGGGGTCATTTATGCTAAATATCTTCTGCTAGCATTTATTTATTGATTAAACAGGTTAATTTGGATTGAGGTTTCATAGTGACGACCAAATCCCTTGACCCCGGATTTGGGGGCGTTAGAGGTTGGTATCAGAGCTGAGGTTGTAGTAAACTAGAAACGAGAGTGGGTAGGAGTGTGTATAGCTATGTGAGGACGTTTGAGCTCATATCGAGTTCCTGTTGGACTATTGGATATAGTACCAACGACAAAGTTAAGATAGGCGCATTCGTTCGAGATGGTTGTGTTCAGCTGGATGGAACTCCTGGCAATTGCAAACTTCTATCATGGAATCTTTCGAGGCTACTACAATTCGCCGACGATGGAGATTATCGATATCCTTAGAACGTGAAGAAGTGTCTAGAATTGGATGACGAGTCAACAAAAGAGTTCAAATAAAAGATAAGTATTAAGACCTTGGCAATACCTTCTCTTTCTATAATTCCTTTTTGACATATCTCAAAAAGAAGTAATTGTTAGAGGATATATTCCTTAACACTCATTTTCAATTATAACTGTGTTTTAAATGTGCCAGAGACTGTCATGAAGCCTATTTTTCAGGTTTTGATAGCTCTGCCAAGTTATGATAATTTAATTCCACTTTTCTTATGTGGTGGATAGTTTCTTGGTGATGTAACACCACTTGCTCATTTGGTGCCAGAATTTTGTTCTCTGGATTTCATTTCCTTCAAAAATATCAGCTTTAAAATCTTTTCAGTTTTATTCATTTGATTTTGAATTCCTTTTGTATTCTTTTATTCTGACTGAGATGAACAACCCTAACTATAGGGGACACAAGGTATACCTGTTTGTGTGATAGGAGTTGGATGGGACGCCATCACTTGTGTGTGTTGTTACTACAAGAAGGTTAAGAACCTTTAGTAGTGTCTTAATTTGGACACGCAATAACAAGTTCATTTGATCATATTATCTCTCAGTTATTCTTTCATTTCAACAATACGTTTTCACAAATTCAGGTTTTGGTCCTGTTATGATGTAAAATTCTTTTCTCTTTGAAATTCTATGATTTTATTATCTCAAATATACGAAGGTATGCCAATCAAGCTGAGACGAGTTACCCAGGTCAATGGAAAGTAAGACTTTTGGATGAAATTCCCACGAGCGACAATGGATTGAAATGCGATTAGAATATCAGTGGCGTATAATGAAGTCAGTCTATTTCTTTATTTCTCTCTCTATTTAGCCATATCTCTCTTTCTTTTTCTTTCTCTCTATCTTTCTTTCTATTCTTTTTTTCTCGATCAATGAAAGTGATTCTATTGAGAAATTGGTCAAAAGGTATGTGGAAAGAACAATAGTGCGGAGTGAAGCTCACGTGATAACTGTTTGGTATAAGGAATTTGAGTGTTATTTGAAATTTTGAGAAAGGTTGCGTATGCAAGATTGGAAAATTGGCCAGAAGATTCCTTAGTGCTTTCTTCTTCTGATTCCGAGGACGGAATCCTTATAAGGAGGGTAGATTGTAATATCCCGTGTTTTTAGAATTATTATATTTATTATTTGAAAAACTATGTGCTTTTACGATTTAGAAGCAATAAAATGGTGAATATTTTATTTCTGTTTGACGAGTTGATGTTATTAAGTGGTAATATGCTAACTTTTAAGTGTATATCGATCCTTGTTAATTTCTAAAAATATTTACGTAAATGTATTATTTTCAAAAGTTATTTGAAAGCCGATCTTATTGATATCGGTAAATTGAAATTATTTTGTAATATCCGTGAAATATCGTGCAATTATTTTTATCAATAAATAAATTATTATGAGATTAGTATGTGAATTTTGGTAAATTATCTGTTGATTGATATTGATGTTTGGATGTTTATATGTGATACTATTTGAGTATTTCAATTTTTAATATATCCATAATAAAATATATATATAATTTTGATATTTTTCTGGTAATTTTTGGACTGTTATATAATTTTATAATGATTTATGGATTTATTAATTATTTTCTGAATAATTACAAAAATATTTTATAAAACCGGGAATCGTCCAACCTCAATCGTTTTTACGTTTTTACAACCCGAAACTCTTCCGAAAACTCCTTTCTAACCTAATCTGATAATTCCGGATATTTTCCGTGTTTTAACTTTTTCGATCCGGATTACGGTTTGACCTGTGCGCGTCCCGACGTAAAATTTTTGATACAATAATCATTTCGGTAGATCAATAAAACCCGTATTCTCGAGAGACGGGATATTTTTACATTATTTTCTCATAGGGTGTTTTATAAGAAGTTCGGTTTTGATAATTATCCAAATATGGTATTAAATTATATCATTTTTATAGTTACTTAGCGGCTAAGTAATATCTTTTGGATCTGATATATCAGTGTAAATTCAGTATTAAATTCCAGAATATTTCAAAAATCATAAAATTTATATTTTCTTAAGTTTTGAATATTTTGAGAATTTTAAAATTGTTTCGGAAATTTTTCGGATTATATTTACAGGCACTTTTGTTCGTTGAATCGTAAAATACGGGTCTGATGCGCGATCCAAAAATATTTTAAAAATTTTGAAAATTTTATTTTATTAGTTTTTAAATATTACAAGAATTTTTGAAGTATTTTGGTTTGATAACAATTATCGAATCGGGCCCCTATCGGGACATCAAACCCCACAAAAATTATATTTTTCATTTTTATAAAATCGTGAGACTTCCAAATATTTTATATTTTCGCATATTTGGAATATTCATAATTTTAGGACATTTTGATATAAAATTTATATTTATTAGATTAGAAATTTTTCCCCGCTAATTATTAATTTTGGGCTAATTGTTTAAATATTGTACTGAATTTAGTTAAAAGAAAAATAAACGTGTCAGCCACCCCCCTCACCCCTCCGTTCCATTTCCTTTACCTTCTTCTGTGTCTTCTCTCTTATATAATTATTTTAATTTTTAATTTTCAAAAATTCATATCTTCTCAACCGTCCGTCCAAATTTCAACTGTTATGTATATAAATGATCAGCGCTTCGATACATACGCATAGGTATATATTTTGCAAGATTTTGAGAAAATAATTTGGGGGCATATTTTCGTTATATTTCCGTTTTAATTTATTTTCGGGACATTAAAAAGGAGTATGACGGTTGATTACTCCACATGGCATCTCAACGTGTATATGTCTATGGTTATTAATTTCAGATTTTTCTGGAGATATTTTTCGGACATCAGATATTCTCCTCGGAGTGACCAGATTTATTTTGGATGCGGGTCGCTCGAGTTGATTGGGACCAGACATTGAAATGAGTAATATGGAATGGTATTGGGTATCTGGCTTCTAGCAATCGCAGGAGCAGCATATCAGTAAAATGTTGAAAAGGAAGACAAAGATGTTTTGAGACAGAATGTCGGAATATATGTGTTTTTGCGAGTATAACTAACTGCTAAATCTCAAAGGCAAGTATCCCTATCATCACTTATTGTTCAAGTGATATTTATTTTAAATCTTCTTATGCAAGTATTGCTTGCCCTATTCTCAGTTCTGAATAGATAAATGTTTTACATATCGCTAAAATAAATGATTCTGTTTATGCAAGTACTTATCTGCTATTCTATGTTCAGAACAATCAAGTGTTTTACTTATCCAACTATCGAATTTATAAATGTTTTGGATTTGAGAAAGATGACGTTGTTTTGGTTTTTCTGACCAAGTAAATGGGCGAATAAAAGTTTATAAGGGTGTCGAGTATTATGACCCCTTTCAATAAAATATTTTAAGATTGGATAGTTGCGTAAGAGGCCGTGGCGGCGGTCCACCGGAGATTTAGGTATTATACAGGATATAATACCATTATGCCGATATATGCCTTGGGTGCCACATTTGTTTAGTTGGATATGCTTCGGCATACCGGTGTTGCTCCGCGGCTGATCACCGGCGGCAGCACACCGTTGTTCGAGGATTCCAGTCTAAATTATTATTTAGCGTTTGATAATCTTATAAGGAATGATTTATCAACTATTTTGGTTTTGAGTAAAGGTGGAATACAGTTTTAATTCAGTTGCTAATTGATGTTGATATTTAAGTTGTTGTTAAATATCAAATGTGGTATTAATGCAGATGATTGATGTTGACTTCTCTATTTTAGCGCGGGTAGGTTGCGAGCATCAAAGTTCATATTAATATCTAATTTGATATGACAGCAAAATAAGTATTAATTTCAAGAGTTCAATTTTGTATAAAGTTTGTGATTCAATCCATAATCATTGTTTCATGTTATTATTGTTTACGATATTTCCGTAAACACTGCTTTACGAGTTTTATTCTCGTCAAGATTCAAAGTATTGCTGAAGCATTTCGCTCAAAAATATCAAAATGGTTTTGAATACAATTAAGGAACCAATTATGGGGTTCCTCAACTAAAATTTTATGATTCAGCAATTATGATTTTAAATGTTCTGCTCTAATGCAGATGTCGGTTTTATATCAAAAGACCCTATATATGTCATAATGATCTTGTTGAGCATTTCTTTCGCTCATACTTTCCTGTTTTCAAATTTAACCTCCAGTGAGGATTAGCTTGCGCTGTTTAGCTGCGTAATTCGAGGAAGCAAAGAAGTAGCTTTTGGAAGGTGGTTGGTCCAGGGTTTGGGATCTAGTGTAAGTTTTATTGTATAAAGTTGTTTATATTATATTATATTATAGTTGTGTATTTTATAGTTAGGCCTAGTATACTTCTTTTCGAAGTTATACTAGCGGGTAAGTTTTGAGATTGAGAATTGTTGCAAAGAGTTTTAAAAGAAAGTGAAAATTTATTTGTGGAATTTGGATATCTTGTTTCTAGAACTGTAACCTTAAAAGATCTTGGATTAGTTTGGGGTCATTTATGCTAAATATCTTCTGCTAGCATTTATTTATTGATTAAACAGGTTAATTTGGATTGAGGTTAAGGAAGAAATTGTAGTAGCTAATGAAGTTTTCGAAGAAGTTCTTGTAGAGGAGAAAGTTGAAGAAGAAATCTTAGTTGAGAAAGAAGAAGAAGCTCTTTTTGCAATGGGTGAACCAGCAGCGAATCCAAAGGCTTTGATGGACTATTCTCAACCAAAGATCGATGATATTTAGTCTAGATTTGTCAGACCAGCCATCGCGGCTATCACTTTTGAAATCAAGGCTAGCATGATTGAGATCATACCGAATTCAGTTCAGTTTGGGGGTTCTCTTATAGAAGATCCCAACATGCACATCAGAGATTTCATCGAGATATGCGACACCTTCAAGTTCAACGGAGTTTCCGAAGATGCTATTAAGCTTAGGCTTTTTCCATTTTCTTTGAGGGATAAGGCTAAGAGCTGGTTGAATTCGCTACCACCAGGCTCTATCACGAAATGGGAAGAACTCGCTTAGAAGTTCCTTACTAAGTTCTTTCCTATGGCGAAGATAGCTGCAATCAGGAATTCTATTACTCAGTTTGTGTAGCAGTCTGGAGAGTCTTTGTGTGAGGCTTGGGAGCGGTATAAGGAGATGCTTAGAAAGTGTCATCATCATGGGATGCCTGACTGGATGATCATTAACTGCTTTTATAATGGTTTGAGTGCTACTTCTAAACCCATACTTGATGCAGCATCAGGAGGAGCCTTGTGGGCTAAAAGCTACGATAAAGCTTACGAATTGATTGAACTGATGGCTGCTAATGAATACCAGAATCTCTCTCAGAGACTACCTCAGGGCAAGGTAGCAGGAATTCTGGAGGTAGATGCAGCTACTGCTATAGGTGCTCAGCTTAAGGCTTTGACAATGAAGGTGGATTCTTTGGCTAATTATGGAGTTAATCAGATCATTAGTGTCTGTGAGCTTTGTGCTGGTGCCCATGAGACGGAGCAATGTGATATTTCTAGTGAATCAGCTCAGTTTGTGAGCAACTTTCAGAGCTCGCAGCAACCAGTTCCAACCACATATCATCCTAACAACTGCAATCATCCTAACTTCAGTCGGAGGAATACTTAGAATGCGGTACAACAGCCTTCTCAGCAGTATGCGGTAAAGCAATACAACCTTCCTGGTTTTCAGCAACCGCGATATGCACCAAGACAACAACTCACACTGCAACAGTCTAATGAAAAATCTGAATTAGACGAGTTGAGGCTCATGTGCAAGATCCTAGTGGTGTCTATGAAGACCTTGAAAAATCAAAGTGGGCAGATTGTCAATGCCTTGCTGAATCGTCAACTTGGTACACTTCCAAGTGACACTGAAGTTCCAGGAAAGAAGGAAGCTAAAGAGCAAGTTAAGGCAATCACATTGAGGTCTGGGAAGGTTGCAAATCCTGAAAAATCTCAAGTTTCAAAAGATGAAGTTGTGGTTGAGGAAGAAGTGCAGAAGGAAGCAGAAGTGGAACCAAGGAAGACTACTGTAGAACACACTCCTCCTGAGGGTAATATAGGGGAGAAACAGATCTATCCTCCACCTCCTTTTTCTAAAAGGCTGCAAAAGAAAAAGCTGGATAAGCATTTTGAAAAGTTTCTGGAGGTGTTTAAGAAACTTCATATCAACATACCTTTCGTTGAAGCCCTTGAACAGATGCCTAGTTATGCGAAGTTTATGAAAGGTATTCTCTCTCGGAAAGTGAAGCTTGATGACTTAGAGACTGTTGCTCTTACGGAGGAATGCAGCGCTGTACTGCAACAGAAGTTGCCTCCGAAGCTTAAAGATCCTGGAAGCTTCACTATTCCTTGTACTATCGGAAACTTGTCATTCGACAAATGTTTATGTGATTTGGGAGCTAGCATCAACTTGATGTCTTTTTCTATTTTCAAGAAGTTGGATTTACATGATCCACAGCCTATGTCCTTGCAGTTGGCTGATCCTTGTATTACATATCCACGAGGCATTGTGGAGGATGTATTGGTCAAGGTGGACATACTCATCTTTCCTGCTGATTATGTAATTCTTGATTTCGAGGAGGATAAGAGGATACCCATAATCTTGGGAAGAACTTTCTTGGCTACGGGCCGCACCTTAATAGATGTGCAGAAGGGTGAGCTTACCATGCGAGTGTTGGATCAAGATGTAACTTTTAATGTGTTCAATGCCATGAAATTCCCTTCTGAAAACGAGGAGTGCTTAAAAGTGGAGTTGATTGATTCTGTGGTTACTTCAGAACTTGATCAATTGCTAAGGTCTGATTCCTTAGAAAATGCATTGTTAGGGAATTTAGATAGTGAAGATGATGAAGGTGATGAGCAGTTGCAATATCTGAATGCTTCTCCCTAGAAGTGAAGGTTGGATATGCCTTTTGAATCTCTTGGAATGAAAGAGTTGAACAAATCTCCAAAACGCCTCAAGCCATCTATTGAGGAAGCTCTTACACTTGAGCTTAAACCATTGCCTGAACACTTAAGGTATGCTTTTTTAAGTGATGCATCTACTTTTCCTATTATTATTGCATATGACCTTTCAGGTAGTGATGAGGAAAAGCTCTTAAGAATTCTGAGAGAGTTCAAATCGGCAATTGGATGGACTATAATAGATATCAAGGGAATCATCCCTTCTTATTATATGCATAAAATTCTGCTAGAGGAATGTAGCAAGCCTACTGTTGAGAAACAGAGAAGGCTTAATCTGATCATGAAAGAAGTTGTAAAGAAGGAAATTCTCAAATAGCTTGATGCAGGAATCATCTATCCCATTTCTGACAGTTCTTGGTGAGTCCAGTTTAGTGTGTGGCGAAGAAAGGAGGCATCATGGTTGTTGCTAATAAGAAGAATGAGCTCATTCCTGCTCGAACAGTCACGGGGTGGAGGGTTTGCATGGATTACAAGAAGCTGAATAAGGCCACAAGGAAGGATCACTTCCCTCTTCCTTTTATTGATCAAATGCTTGACAGATTGGTTGGAAATGAGTATATTGTCTTCTGGATGGCTACTTGGGTTATAATCAGATTTGTATCGCTCCAGAGAATCAGGAAAAGACTAACTTCACTTGTGCGTTTGGTACTTTTGCCTTTAGAAGAGTTTCTTTTGGGTTGCGTGGGTGCACCTGCCACATTTCAGATATGCATGATGGCTATCTTCTCTGACATGATTGGTCATAATGTGGAGGTGTTCATGGACGATTTCTCTATGTTTGGTGATTCTTTCGACGAATGCTTGCAAAATCTTGGCGCCATTCTTATAAGGTGTGTCGAGACCAATCTGGTTCTCAACTGGGAGAAATGTCACTTTATGGTGCGACAGGGCATTATTCTTGGACACAAGGTCTCCAGTAAGGGTCTCGAGGTGGATAAGGCCAAGGTGGGGGTAATTAAAAACCTCCCTCCACCAATTTATGTTAAGGGAGTCCGTAACTTTCTTGGTCATGCGGGTTTCTATAGGCGGTTCATGTAACGCCCCCAATCTGGGGTCAGGAATCTAGATCGTCACGCAATCCTTCAATCATGTGTAACATGCATTAACTCAATAATCCAATAATTCCATATCACAGACCCCCAATCTCACACTCACAAGTTATAGCCTTAAAAATGACGTACAACAAGTATCATCTATTATTAAAACTCAAATGTACTTTATAGGATCTCAAACAATTATTCATAACCTATACAAGAAGTTACAATAATCACAACTGATATCTTATACCTATCTGATACTCTGGCCCACCTGAGACAAAGCTGTCAGGGATTTTCCCCATGACTGAAAGTGACTAAGTCCCACACCGGCATACTGGTTATCTGTTGTGTTATGACATTTAAAAGAAAGCAATAGTGAGTAATAATGATCAGCCATAATAATGTACAGTATGAAAAGACTGTATGAGAAATTCAAGTATAATTCCATATATGATAAATATGTTTATTCAAAAATAGTTTTTCTCGATGATACACACCTTCTTTCGAATATAATTCTTTTGTGGACTTATTATCCTGCGAATACCTTAATGGTAAACCCAGCACATAGGTTTAGGTTACGGTATTGCATCACAATTCTAATTGGAAGAATAGGACATTCACTGGAGCCACCGCATACGATAATCAGTCGTACTATGGAAATAGTAACCTTTTCTACATGTAGATGGACAACTTCCTTACTCCCGGTTGTCACCCTAGCCGCATTTGAGCTTTATATGCTTCCTCATTCCACCCGGGTATGTTTTGCATACTTCGTATGTCCCTCAGTACACATGGTACCCAAAATTTTGACATCGGTAAAAGACCTTTATAAATAGTAACCTTGCAGTTTAATAAAAACTTTTGTGATCACACTATATACGAGTTTTTAATTTAAGATTCCGAGTTGATATTGTGATTATACGTACCAAATGAGTGTATGTAAACGCTATTAGTTTTCGAAGAAAACAAACTTTGAAAAACGACCGTATCTATGAACCATCAAGGATTACGAGAATCTCAATATAATTACAAAGTTAAATCCCACAAATTCAAATCCAAGTACGATACTTCAAAGTGTAAAGGACGTATAAGAAAGGATTTTCCACGCGAACCGCTTATGAAGATTTATTACGAAAACGAATAAGCAACCAAGAAAATACGTAAGAGAACGAATAAAAAAACCAAGGCCATGTAAATATAATGCAAATAAATTATCAATTAATTAATGAAGTTAGCTAATTAAATTAAAAGCTAGTACAAAACAACTTTCAATAAAATCAGGATTCTTGTTTTTTTTAATCATGATATAGCTTGATAATTGGTGTGCAAGCTAGGCCTAGACTTGGAAAAAGAAAAGCTTGTTCTATACACCTTAGGAATAGACAAAATGCATAAAATTTCCACCACATTTCCAAGAAGCAATCCAAGCAATTCTCTCTCTCTCCAAAAACACAATGCTGATTTTCAAGAACACCATCGAAAGAAAAATTCATATCTCATGTTCTAATCATTCACAAATCACCATATTTTTACTAAATCTCTTCCATATCATGGGTAAGTCACGCACCAGATTTCAAGCCCATCCATGAAGTTTTCAATTTTATAAAAATGTTTGAAGTTGAGGGTGAATAGTAACTCCGAAAATCACTAACTTATTTTTTTGAATTTTCATGAAAGTTTAAGGCTCCTAAAGCTAGACCAAGGATTCATCAAGGATCTTACGAATTTATTAAGTATTAAAAAGTTTCAAGGAAGGTGTAACATTCATCCAAACTTTGTTTAAGTTTTAAGTTTCAAGAAAAGTAAGGATCTTGGATATAAGTATGATTTTGATGATTGATTTGATATTATCTTGATGTTTAGTTAATTAGTTTTAAGGTTGATGATTGTTGCCTTATAAACATGATGCTCTTGAGAGGAGTTAGTGTTGAGATGATGATTTGATGATTGTTGATGGTGGTATAATGATTTAAGACGTAAACGAAACTCGAATCGTAATCGTAACCTCGTTAAAATGAACAAAACTCAACTTAAGTTGCTGCAGAAGTTCCCGAATATATAAACTGTAGTTTCTTATAAATTAACACTTGGTTATTATAGAAAATGTTATAAGGATCGTTTAGGCACATTAATCGCTTGATTCTGATTTACGGATCAAAAGTTATGACCGGTTTAGTAAAGGGGATTTACGCGCAAAACTGCTACAAATTACAAACTTTGTAAATATAAATGATCGACTTAAAAATATTTAAAATTTATGAATTTTTACAGAGAGTAAGAAATATAATTTATTAACTTCTATAAAAATTTCAATTAAAAATATTTATTTTTGAATTTTATAAAAATATCGGAGTCGAGGTCGTGCGGAGTAAAAACACCCAATGCAACCCATTGTAAGGAAACTGCCTCTTCGGGATTTTTACCCCGTTACCAGAACACCATTTTGATATTATGTGTTCTAAATTTTATCTATATCGCGCACGCGAAAAATTTTCATCAATTGAGTTAACGGTTTGAGAGATATCAACATTTTAGTGAACGCGGTTTGAATAGTAAAACTCCGTAGTTGACCGAGCTTTTAAAATGCTTTTGACCTAATTAAATTCATTTTATCAAAATGAAACTTTTATGATACATATTAAAAGAACTCAAGATGCTCCTCGAGGTGGTTTCGTATTAAAATATTAATTTTACGATTTATTAAAAATGATAGAGTGCGAGTCGCGTAATAGTAACATTCGGTAAAGTCAACTCTAGAAAACTACTTTGACCGTTCGTTTCGACCAAGGATTGATACTTATTTCGAGTCGGTCGGATATTGAAAATTATGAAGTATTGTACTTATTAAAAATATAAATCGGTGATGGGATTAGGAATACTGATTAAGATTATGATATTTGTTAATTAGAAAACCCGGAACGAGAGGAAGTCGTAAAACGTATCCTAGACTCCAAGCAAGTTTTCAAACCCTACCTTTTTGAAACTGTTATGTTGTGTTTATTTTCAAATAATGTCGATATATACATGATGCTATATTTACGATATTTTATGAATTATGTTATATATTATCATACGATATGATAATGATTTTGGTATATTAATATTACCGAATTTCAATCGATAACGCTAGAGAGTAGCGATGTATATATGAGGAGCATATTTTAGACCGAGGATCGGTACGTATAATTTGATGAAAACCCGGAAATATTCCGGAGGTATTTTATTTAAGAATATTAACGCTACAGTAGAGCGTGATGTATAAGTTGTATGACCGAGAGTCGGTTAGTTTTTATAAAGTATAAACCCCGGAATTATCCTGGAGATATTTTGGGATGATTAAAAGTCCGTATCTATTTTATTCCAAGGGACTCGATGTCCTCTTGCGAAATATTAAAGTACCTCAAATTTTATTTAAAAATAATTTCTAAAGATCGTATTCCCTCAACTCCATTTAATTACCCGAGCAATGAATATAATTTCAGGTATTCATCTAAAAAGGGAGAAGTATTCTCCAACGTTTATTTTATTTTAAAACCAATTATTTTATATATATTAAAGATTAATATAATTACTTAAACTTAAATTAGTTGAGGAATATTATTTCAAATATTCTTTTAAAGAAGAACTATTCGAGGTTTAACTATTTAATAATTATTATTTAATTATTCAATATTTATTAAATGATTTAATATCATTTAAAAATCATAAATCCTAATTTAAAATATTTTCTGAGTTTCAGAAATTCATATTAATATTTTCAGATCGTCAAAGAATATTATCTCAACGTATTTTAAATATTTTGAATATAGTTTCAAAAGAAACTCCCCCTCATTTATCTATCTGTTGACAATGGTCAACTCACATTATCTTAGTACTTCCTCCGAAAATTCTCAGAAATACATATATATATACATATGAGATGTGCTGTACCTATCACCAAGCAAAACGCTTGGAGAACTTCGATGTGATACGAGTTCTTGAGATATGATAGGATTTCTTAAAAGGACAAGGGAGGGTTAGACTCTAGTATTATGTGTACTAGGGAGACTACCAAAGGTACCGTAGGCGAAGGTACTCTGTGTACTCAGGAGTATGCGTATACCCAAAATGGGGCACGTAGCCCGAATGCGGCAAGGGTGATAACCGGGATACGAAGGTGTCATCCTTCTACTAGTAGAAAAGGTTACTATTTTCCGTATTACGACTGATCATCATATGCGGTGGCTCCAATGAATGTCCTATATTCTTCCAATTGGAATTGAGATGTAATACCGTAACCCAAGCCTAGGTGTTGGGCTTACCATTAAAGTATTTGCAGACTAATAAGGCAATCAAAGAATTGTTTTGAAAAGAGGTGTGTATCACCAAGAAAACTACTTTGAATAAATACGTATCCTTGTATGGATTAATAATATTTCCTTTAACAGTCTTTTCATACTGTTGATTATTATAGTTGAGCATTATTGCTCAGTCTTGCTTTCTTTTAAATGTCACAACACAACAGATTACCAATATGCCAGCGTGGGACTTAGTCACTTGAAATCATGGGAAGAATCCCTTACAGCTTTGTCTCAGGTGGACCAGAGTATCCAGATAGGTATAAGATGTTAGTAGTAATTATTGTAACTTCATTTAGAGGTTATGAATAATTGTTTAACATCCTGTAAAGTACATTTGAGTGTAATAAAAGAAGATTATATTTCCTACATCATTTCTAAGGCTATAACTTATATATGTGTGTGTGTGCGTGAGATTGGGGTCTATTGGATTATTGAATCAATACAGGTTATACATGAGTGAAGTATGACGTGACGACCCAGACTCCTGACCCCAGATTTGGGGGCGTTACAGAAATGGTATCAGATCAAAAATTATAGTACTTAGAGACGAGAGTGTTAGGAATTTGTCGAGATGCGAGATTGCGTAAGAGCTCATATAGAGTTCATCATTGGACTACCGGATGTAGCCCCAATGTGTAGGTTAGGATAAAGTATATATTTGAGGTATTAAAGTATGACTAATAGGACCATTGGAGATTATCAGAATGATGAGAAGAAAAATTAGAATCATATATGATTTGGCAAGTATGTGGATGTCGAACTCGGAGATGAGTCTCCAGAGCATTTGGGGTAAAAATGGTATTATCAACACCAAATGTTCATTTGGACAACACTGGCCTTATTACTCGTTGTTCTTTATATGTTGCCCACGAGGGGGCATCATATGTGAGAACCATGAAGTCTAACTATTAATATACAGTTGAGGTTATTGACCCAAACTAGTTCAAGGTGTCATTTTACCAATGAGGATGTGAATATCATATAAATCACGAATTCACTAGAGATAGTGTCCAATATACCCTTAAGGATATATTCCATCAAGGAGGATTTGAATATAATATACGAATGTCATTATGAAATAAGTCCACTACATGATATTATTAGTGTGCTTAACATGTAAGGTTATGATGGTTTAGGTCATAGATCGAGAGCATCGAGAATTGATGGCATGACTACAATTGAATGGCATAAGATTACAATGAGCGATAGCTCGATCTTAGAACCTTTTAAAAGGGATAGACCAGTGTGTCTAGAGCGGAATTCTTCAGTAGAAATGATGTCAGAGACTACGTATACATACTCGTAGACCTCTAATATATTTGGTAATGTATGTTCACTTACACACACATGCCACCGAACTTATGGAATGCATTGAGATCCCTAAGAGATCTTTTTGATCTGTTCTTAGGGAGAACTGGCCACTTATAATTAGTAACGGATGTGCGTAGCAGGCCCTATCGGCTTAACAGATGCTTTTGGAATATTTTTGAATAAGGTCTTCGAGGTAAAACACCTGAATGACAGATATACGTGCGAAAGTCAAGTTAGTAAGCAATTTTAAAATGATTTGAAAGAGACACTAGATCAAATAAGGAATTATAAAGACGAAGAGGTGGTATCATCCTCAGACGGATAATAATGAGAGTTAGGATAATCTGTGAAATATTTTGGCACCTACTCATTGTCACGTTACTCTCACCAAATTGTTGATCATTCGTATTGCCTTGATAAGTCATATCCGGCAATCCTTTTCGTTCCCTACTTTGAACTTCTGATGTGACCATCTTGAATAGTCTTTCTCCGCATCAGGACTTGTTCAATTCTTTTAGTTAATCAATGAACTTTCATTCATAGATTATGATCTTCTTGTTCGGCCCAGAGCTATTTATACTTTATTTCAATTATCCAAGGAATTTTTTCATAAATTTCCTCAATTCATCGACGATTATTATAATAGATAACTTCATTTGATTCTTCTTTCATACTTTCGCTTCTCGGTCGAGATTGTAAATATCTAATAAATTGTTAAAAACATAGATGATCTAACATCCATGGATTCCTCGGGAATCCTTTTCTTCTAATTAGGTGAAATTGTATATTGAACTTTGAAATCATAGTAAGGGTGCCAATTTGATATTAGTATTCTGAATTCAATTCTATTTGAGAATCTGATAAAGTACGTGAACGAGGGCACCTCTGAGTGTACCATTTTATTGGCAAGAAATATTTGATGAGAGGCTATCTATTGTTCCGATGCCAAGACCACTCGATTCAGAGTTATAATTGTTTTTCTCGGCCCAAATTGGAAAACTCTTTATTTTGAAATCGTCATCCAGGTAGCCACAAATTCTTTAGTGGTTACGATGTTGAGATTTTCTTTTTTAAAGAAACTAAAATATGCTTAGTTGTATATGTTCTCATGAATGACTAGTTAATGTCCTAACTAGTCGAAATTTTAATTAATACAATGAAATCCTAGTTCATCATTCTAGCTAGTTGCTATGGGCCAAACCGAATGAGCTGGCCATTGTCTTAGCCGAATGATAATATTGCTTGATATGAACTTTTATTATTTTTCTAGTTCCACTTCCAATCAATTTTTTTTACACAATGAATTATATATGCAAGATTAATCATTGATGAAATTTTCAAAGAATGATTTAATTGAGACCTAACTAGGTCGCCCACTCAAACGAGAATTCATATTCAGTTTTATGAAATATTTTATTCATAAAATATTCTATTCTTTCATTTATATAACGAATATCGAATTAAAATCATAAAGTAATTGAAGAACAATATACTTCCCTATTTGTTAACCATTGAATAAAATTCCTTCTATCAAATACCATCTCTTTGAAACCTCAATGGTTAATCTTTGGTTAAGGAAGTTATTTCAAATTTCCTTCATTATTCGAAAAGAAAAGTATTATTTCAATGGAAAAATCATACAAGTATCATTTGTATGATGTTATTATTCAGCAATCATTACTTTCAAAGAATATTCTCTATAATATCACAATATAAAATTTTAAGGACATGGAAGGATAATCCTTGTTGTATTGTTCCTTTCAAGTTATAAATCTTTTGAGTATTGCGACTCTTTTATTCTGAGATCATTATTTCTTCAGATATTAAATTTTGAAATCTTGTTAAGATTGTCTAAATCGCATCAATATCGTGAAAATCATTTTTCCAAGGCTGATTGCCTTCCGAACAAAGGGAGGTATAGTTGAGAACCGATTGTTGTAATATGAGACTGAAAACTCAGTGTTATGTTGGTGCAATTGGAGCATCGTCATGAGTAAGTTGTTTTAAAAAGAGAATAACATGTTTAGTTATTATCATAAGGATCTTTAACATGGTTATAGAAGAACGATAATAGAGATACCAACGTGACTAGTAAGGTACGCATCTCTGAAATATTATCGGGATAGGTACTAATGAATTCGGGAAAGACCAAGCATGTATGAATTCGAGGAATATGATTTTGAAAAATTGAATGTAAGATTAGTAACAAGTAACAACCCCATGTTAGCAATACCTGACGAAAAAAAAAGAAGAAGGATTTTATGTGAAGTATAATGATATGACTATGCGGCTTAAGGACCGTGACATAAGGTGTTCTAATAATAATCTAGAATAATCACGACAAGGTTCGCACTAAAAGGGACAAAGAGTTTAACTTATGAGGAAAATTTTTAATTTTGTTTTTCTTACATTGAACACGAGATAGAGGCTATAGTCAAATTGATCAAGTGCTATGACTGAGAAATCTATTATCATCGAGGAAACCTTAAACTCTCTCCCATATTCAAAAACACAAATCTTAAACACTTTTTCTCAGTTTCGATGGCACCCAAGAGATCCAGGACTATTGATAGCAGCTGCACTGTTCCTACTGCTGATTCTTCGAGGGGTACTCCTGCGAGGCCTCGTTTGTTTGATAGGGCTGCTGAGGAGGAGTATACTAGGCTTCTGGGTAAGCCGATTTTGAAGGAGAGGGGGTTCTTACCATCGGGGAGGGATGGTGAGTTGTTGCCTATGATTGCTGAGAAGGGTTGGATTGCTTTCTGTGAGTATCCTGAAGCAGTTCCGATGAGCATTGTTCGCGAGTTCTATGCGAACGCGAAGGCTGAAAAGAATGGGTATTCTGTTGTGCGGGGGATGACGGTGGATTATCACCCTGCGGCGATTCGCCGTATGATTGGGCAGCGACAGAGGAAGCCCACGGAGGAGAATTGGAACGAGAAGACTGCTGAGGATTTTGACTTAGATTTGATTTATGCTACTCTCTGTAGGCCGGGAACAGTTTGGACCTTCAAGACTGGGACTAACGAGTATCGCCATTTTCTGGCGATTGCGATGAATAGGTATGCCCGTGCATGGAATGCCTTTATTTGCGCTAATATTCTTCCTACTTCACATGCACATGAGGTCACAATTGAGCGGGCACAGTTGTTATGGGGTATTTTGAATGAGGAGTACTATATGGACCTTGGTGAGTTCATCTACCAAGGAATTCTGAAGTTTTTTAGGGGAGCTAAGCATATGAACATTCCTTATGCATCCAAGGTTACAAAGCTTTGCCGAGCAGTGGGAGTACAGTGGTCGTCTCACGAGCAGTTGCAGCTGTCGGCCGCTCCTATTGACTCTGGGACTTTGAATACGATGCAGGAGTGGACTGGTGGAGAGCCCGAGGAGCATGGGCTGGGTTATCGTCTTCCAGGAGGGCGTCCAGCACGCGGTGCTACCATGGCGAGACCAAGGCATGATGAGGTCGGTTCTTCTAGAGCTCAGGAGGGTGCTGGGATGGCTGATGCCCAGTATAGGAGGCTGTCGAGGAAGATGGATGTTATGTACGAGACGCAGAGCAGGTTTGCTCAGGAGCTCACCCTTGCACTTGGGACTTCTTTTAGAGGCCTTGGAGCTGACATCTAGTGGCCAGTTTTTGGTGAGGACTCTGCATATCCGCCTCCTGATACTCCACCCTCTGAGGGTGATGAGGATGATGATCTCTACGAGTAGGTATACCATGTGTTCCTTTCTACTACCTTCACTGAGGAAAGTGAAGATTTTAAGTTTGGGGGTGGTAGTTAAGGAATATTTTGTGTGTGTGTCATATAGTTCCATATTCATGATAGTTTAGTTCATATGATTGCATATTTTTGCCATATAGTTTTTTTTTTTTATTTTTATTTTTATTTATAGCTTTATTTATAATGTCATGTAGCTCATGCATATACCATGATCCCTTTTGCGTTGATGTGCCAATTAATTTGTGATGTTGATGCGAGTATAGTGATAGCGTTAAAGTGATGTTGAGTCTTGTAGGTTGACATGCATGCTAGAAACACTTATAATTTCACTAAGTCTTAGAGAATGCTTAAGGACTAGATTGTTGTTATGGTTTGATGGTTTTCAAGGTTAATCTATTGATTATGCTTAGAATTTATGATAGGTTCTTAGTGATAAAAGGCATGAAAAGAAAAATTGGAGTAAAAAGTGGAATTCATTGTTAATTGTGGCTAGGCGTCAAATGGCTAGTAGCCGGCTCGTATTTTTATGCGAGTAGTCTAGGGTTGAGCAAGATGGAGTGAACGCACTTGCTCAAAAATTGTTAAAAAAAAAGAAAAAATAGAAAAAAAAGGAAAGAGAAAAAAATAGAGAGTTAATGCATAATTGATCACGAGTGGGCTCTTTGGTATTCGAGTTATTAAGTTCTTAGGGGACTTTGTGTCTAGTGACCTAAGGCTTTTATGGTCTGGGATCCGCTAACCTAATGCTCGCTACATGGATGCCATTGCATAAGTCTTTTGTGGACCTCACTCATTGCACGGTCAAATAAGCATTTATTTGTTGTGTTAAATAAAAAGCATGATTCTGTAATAAGCTCCAGAAATCTTGAAGTGTTATAAGTCATTTTGTGCCTAGAATTTTATTCTTCGTATAATCATGTGATTACCTTGAGAATAGTCGAGTTATAGTAATTGATCTAGTTTCGAAGCATATCTGTTAAGCATCTGCACATACCACATTTCTGGCTGTATGTTAGTTTGCATGGTTTGATTGATCTTTATTCGCCTAATTGCATTTGTCGAAATGTCGTAAGTTGGTTGGTTTGGTCGTAGTAAGGGGGATCGTTGCATTACATATAGATTGCATTCATGCATATTCTTGTTTTGTTTTTGAGTCTGTGACGCTTGAGGACAAGAATCGATTTAAGTTTGGGGGTGTGATAAGTGGCATTTTATACCACTTAGATCGTCTTATAATGGCTTGAATTGATGTCTTGAAATCAAGTATTTTGTGTATTTGACGCGTTTTTCTAGTGTTTGTGCATTTCAAGGTATTAATTGCATTTCTGGAGAGATTTCATCAATAAAAAGCCTTGGCATGTGTTTGGCATTGCAAGCGGGAAGATAGGAGCAGATTGCAGCGAAGAAACGGGAGAAAAATAGAGCATTTTCCAGAAGGGGTCTGAGCGCCCGCTCAGCTCTGCTGAGCGCCCGCTCAGGGGCGGAAAATTAGAATTATTATTTTGGACTCCTAGTTCTGTTTAACTTCCAACTTCTGAGATATCTGAGATTTATGGGACTCCTATATAAGTAGTTTTCAGAGACGTTTCAAAAAGGTTGGATCGTAGTATTAATCAAGGAGCGAGCAGATAAGGAAGAAGACCATTTTAGCACCCCGCAACGAAGAGGAAGCATATTTTCTTTTGATTCTTTATTTCGTTGTAACGTTGGATTCTAGTTTTCTTTACTTTGAACCTAATTACTCTTGTGACATACTCTGGTTTAATATAAGTAGTTTTAGTTATTATTCTCGTGTGTTATTATCATGTTTTCATATGAATCCATGATGATGATGAGTGCTATCATGGGCTAATCGTGATCATGGGGTCGTAACGGATTTACTATGGAATTCTTTAGTTAGTTGTTTAATACCTTAGTGTGTGATGATTGTATGATATCTAGTATTAGTTGTGCGTATTCGTCTTATGTGCGTCGCGAACATATAAGATAGGGTGTTAATCTCTTGTGAAGCGACGGTGGATCTTGAGATTTAGAACTTGCCATGCTAGCATAGGTTCGTGTACGAGTATGCATGATTAGTGGGTAACTCTAACCGTTTTATTCGCCCTGTGTAATCAAAAGGAATAACTTGTGCTTAAATCGTTATGTTGTCAATTTCTGTAGACATATAGGGACTCAACATAATTGATGCCTATTCAACTTCTATCTTAATTATAGATGTTTGGTAGAATGGTATTAGTATAATGAAAGTTGGTTTTTATCAGTTTCGTGTTGTTCGATTAATATCATCACTGTTGCATGCTAAGGGTAATAACAATGACTATTGAAGGAAGTAGTAATGAAGTTGTGATCTCATGAGTGTTTTAATATTGTTAATTCAAGTGTTAATTAAGTGCTTAATTCTCGTAGATAATTGTAGTTAATAATTAGTTAATCAAATCTAAGTGTTATTGTTTTAACATTGAGAAGTAATCATACATTGGTGAGTGAGTGTAATGGAACATAATTAGTCTGAGTCTATGTGGGAATGAACTAGAAAGTATTCTAATTACTTGTGAACGCGTATACTTGCATGTGTTATTAGCGCGTGTTTTCGCCCGAACACTTCCCCGAATTTCATTAGTACCTATCCCGATACTATTTCATAGAAGCGTACCTCACTAATCATGTTGTATCTATATTATCATCCTTCTATAACCGTGTTAAAGATCCTTATGATAATAACTAAACATGGTATTTCCTTTTTAAAACAACTTACTCATCACGATGCTCCGATTGCACCATCTTAGCACTGAGTCTTCAATCTCATAATACAACAATTGGTTCTCAACTATACCTCTCTTTGTTCGGAAGGCAATCATCCTTGGAAAATGATTTTGATGATATCGATGCAATTTAGACAATCTTAACAAGATTTCAAAATTTAATATCTGAAGAAATAATGAACTCTGAATAAAAGAGTCATAACACTCAAAAGATTTATAGCTTGGAAGGAAGAATACAACAAGGATTATCTTTCCATGTCCTTAGAATTTTATATTATGATATTATAGAGAATATCCCTTGAAAGCAATAATTGCTGGATAATAACATCATACTAACAATACTTGTAAGATTTCCCCATTCAAAGAATACTCTTCTTTTCAAGTAATGAAAGAAATTCTGAATAACATTCTCAAAAGGTTAACCATTGGGATTTCAAAGTGATGCTATTTTGAAAGAAGGAATTATATCCAATAAATAACAAATATGGAAGTATATTGTTCTTCAATCACTTTATGATTTTAATTGGATATTCTTTATATAAACGAGAGAATAGAATATTTCATGAACAAAATATTTCATAAAACTGAATATGAATTCTCGTTTGAGTGGGCGACCTAGTTAGGTCTCAATTAAATCGTTCTTTGAAAATTTCATCAACAATTAAATTTTGCATATATAATGCACTATTGAATAATAAAAATTTGATTGGGAGTGGAACTAGCAAAATAATAAATAGTCCATATCAAGCAATATTAACAACCGCCTAGAAAATGGCCAGCACAATTGGTTTGGCCCATAGCAACTAGCTAGGACGATTAGCTAGGCTTTCGTCGTATTAATTAAAATTTTGACTAGTTAAGACAATTAACTAGTCATTCATGAGAACATATGCAACTAGGCATATTTCAGTTTATTTGTAATAAAACAAAATCTCAACATCATAACCACTAAAGAAATTTGTGGCTACCCGTGTTGGATATATTTGAGATGTCATGTCTAATATGTTTCATGTTTAGTTTTAAGATCTTAACAAACAGGAAATATCAGTTCTTACTGGAATCGGTACTTACTGGAAGTCAGGACTTAATGCCATATCAGGACTTAAAGTCATATCAGAACTTAAGTAAGGGAGGACTTACAGTTAAGGAAGGAAGCTGATTAACAGTAGAAGATCGAGACTAATACAGAAGAAGATATGCAAGGAAAGAATTAGAGGACTAGAAGAATTATATAAGATATCTGATTGATATATTTTAGGAGACAAAATTATATTCCATATCAATTAGAAGTTATCTTGTAACTGTGTACTATATAAACACAACATAGGTTTACACTATATGTGTTATCATTATCGAGAAGATCATGCATTGTAACCTAGCAGCTCTCATGATATTTGCTCATCACTGAGAGAGGACAGTTCCATTGTAACAGAGTTTATTATATCGAATATATCTGTTTTCTGTTACTTGTGTTCTAAATCGATTTAATTGTATTCTACATTGTATTCAACCCCCTTCTATAGTGTTGTGTGACCTAACAAGTGGTATCAGAGCCTATATGTTAACTCACATACAGTAAAGTTCCAAAACAATCATGTCTGAAGAAGCAGAAAATCCAACCAAGCTCGCCAAAACTGAAGAAACTCCAAAGACTCAAACTTACAGTCGATATGAGACTATTAGGGTTCCCAAGTTGAGACCTTCTGAGTATCCCATATGGAAAGTGAAGATGGCTATGTTTCTAGAAGCTACGGATCCAAAATACCTTGACAGAATTAATGAAGGACCACATAAGCCAACCAAGCTCTCTGTTGTAGTTGCAGATCAGCCAGCAAAGACTATACCAAAGGAGAAAAGTGAGTATACAGCTGAAGATATCTCATCGTTTGCCAAGGATGCAAAGGTAAGGCATTTGTTGCATAGTGCCATTGATAATGTCATGTAAAACAGGGTGATTCACTGCAAGACTGCAAAGGAGATATGGGATGCTTTGGAGATAAGATGCCAGGGAACTGATGCAATCAAGAAGAACAGGAGGACTATACTCACTCAAGAGTATGAGCACTTTGACTCAAAAAGTGATGAGTCATTAACTGACTTATATGACAGGTTTGTCAAACACTTGAATGATCTATCACTGGTGGACAAGGAATATGATCTTCAAGATTCAAATCTAAAATTCCTTTTAGCTCTTCCTGAAAGTTGGGATTTGAAGGATACTATTATAAGAGACAACTATGCTCTTGATGAAACTACTCTTGATGAAATTTATGGTATGCTCAAGACTTATGGACTTGAGATGGATCAAAGAAGCAACAGACAAGGGTGAAAGTCAAGGACAATTGCTCTTAAGGCTGGGGAAGAATTTCCCAAAGTGGCTGTCTCAAAGAAAGGCAAAGGAAAAGCTCTCATCACAAAGTCTGATTCAGAATCATCAAGTTCTGATGATGATGATTCAGAAACTGAAAGTTTACCTGAAGTAGATGTTGATGAAGAGATGATGAAATTGTGTGCTCTTATGGTGAAGGGTATCACAAAGATAGCCTATAGGAAATTCAGAAGAGGAAAGAAGTTTTCCAGGAAAAGTGGAAGTTATGATAAGAAGGGTTTCAGAAAATCTGAAGGCAGAGGAGGAAAGTCTGACAGAGGAGATTACTCAAATGTCAAATGCTACAATTGTGGTGAAAGAGGCCACATATCTCCTGACTGCAAGAAAGGAAAGAGTGACAAAGGCAAGGCACTTGTCACAAAGAAGAAAAGCTGGACAGACACTTCAGATTCTGAAGATGAGGTGAACCATTCCTTGATGGCAAATGGTGATGGAAGCCCTGAAACTGCTGAGTTAAAGGTACCTCAAACAACTTATGCCTTTCATACTGATGATATTACTGAGTTGAGATTATATCTTAAAACCATGTTTATTATCTACAGAGATCAAACTTTAACATGTGAAAGATTGACTTCTCAAAATCTTGTTTTTAAGAAAACGAATGATTATTTAGAAAAAGAGTTAGTTATATTCCATTAAACTCAGAAAGAGAGAGATGATGCTTTTTATGTTAGAGATGAATTGTTGAAATTTAATAAATCTCTAAAAACTGAGTTAGAAAAAGAAAAAGAGATTATTAGGACTTGGACTAACTCTGGCAGAACAACTCAGAATTTATTAAGTAGTGGAAATTGGAAAGAGGGCTTAGGTTATGGAGATGACAAAAGTGAAAAGGGAACTCAACAAATTGAGCCAATTATTGTTAAATAAACTGTTAAGCCAAAGGTAAAGCCTGTTAAGTTTGTAGCTAAAATTGTAAAGTTTGATTCTGAAAAGATGAAAGAGTCTGTGACAGAAGTTAAGGAGAAGTCATCTTCTGACAAATTAGAACATGATAAACCAGTTGAAGTCAATATAGGCTTAATGACAAAGAAGCAGCTTAAGCATAAGCTAAAAGAAATAAGGAATGTCAACAAGGTTAAGGCAGCTAGGAAAAATAGGAATGAAAAGGAAGGTATGAATGAAAGTAATAATTATATGCTTGTTCCTAATGCTCCTAGAAAGAAATGTTATAACTGTGAATACTCTAACTGTCTTGCTTCTTTTTGCAGGAAGAATAAGAATATAACTCTTTATCTCCTAAGTCAAGAGTTAAGAGTTAGTCTGTTAGGTTTAAGCCACAAAATCCTTATTTTCATTGTGGTAGTTTATGGCATTCCATTTATACTTGTAAGGAATATCATAGTTTATACTATGATTATTATCAAATAAAACCTTCTTTGAAGAAAGTTGCTTTAATTCCTTCTAGTGTAAAATCTGAAGCAAAGTCTGATATAAGTTCTGATAAACAGCATGTTAGCATAAACTCTGATATTAAATCCACTGCAAATGCTAACAAACTTAATAAGGCCAAAGGATCCAAGCAAGTCTGGGTCCTTAAAACTAACCATTAGTCGTCTTTGTGATTGCAGTGTAATAGGAGAAACATTCTAGTACTGGATAGTGGATGTTCAGGACATATGACTGGAAATAAAGCCCTGCTCTCAGACTTTGTGGAGAAAGCTGGCCTAAAAGTTTCTTATGGAGATGGAAACATGGGAAAAACTCTGGGATATGGAAATATTAATCTTGGGAATGTCATCATTGAAACAGTAGGAATATCTTTCATACCTGGCGTCTCCCTTTCTGGGTATCAAGCCACCGGTCTTACACTTCATATTCTTGAAGGTCACTTCCTTCATCCAATTTTCCTAATTTCTTACTTTCTTGACTCTTCAGTCCATCCGCGTTTCCTTATTAATCAATCGATCTATCCCAAAGTTTCATCGAATACTGTCAACTTCAAGGGAATTAACTATACGTATCACTTACGCCTTCAAACCTTGAATTTATCTCATGATCAGTCACCATCGCGCTGATGATGACACACTTCTCTATATTTATTGCATGGGTTTCTTAGGGTTTCCCATACCGAACTCCCTTATCACTTCTCAACTCTATTTCCTTTATATCCCTTTATACTCCTACCCTTTTCAGTCTTTTATTTTCATTTCCATTACAACCACAACATAAGCATTGATTTCAAACATCCCGTCATTCTAGATTCGTGTCCTCAGAACGAATCTTGACAACTTTTACAACTTAAATTCATAATTCATCATACTTATCCGCTTTTGTTCTGGCTCTAAAGTATTTATACTACCTTCATAACCTTGGGAGTTACTTTCCCGAAAACAATTGACTGAACTTTAATCAGTTTATTCTAACCTCTGGCTCCGTGCCTTTCTTGGTCTTTCACCAGCGGGTGGCCTCTCTCTTAGGAGGGTAAGTGACAAAACAGTCTTTTGTGATTCGTTAATCATTTAGAATCTCAAATGATTCCTATATTTCCTTTAGCCAGGCTCTTGCCTCGACTGGGTTCGCTTGTTCCTTGGAACTCTGAGAGCTTAGTGATTTAAAGGTCCTAAAAGAATTTCCCACCGCACTGTCCCCTCAGGGTGGTGGTTGGGGATAATAGTCTAAGTTCTCTTTAGACAGGTCCATGAATTGCCGTATAGGAGTACCGTCTCAGGTCTCCTTTCCTTACTCGACTTTCTGTTTCCTTAGTATGAAATGTTTCATCCTTCTCCCATACTTGGGGTTATCTTATACGTTAAAATCCTTGTTTTCCACTTCATTATGTTATGGGCTCCTTCTTTCTTAATGGCAACCTCCCTGACTATCACATTCGGGGTTTGCCCTAAATCTTATTCCTCGAGCTATGGATTTCGTCTATGATCCAGTCCTTACGCTCTTAAACGTTTGGAACCCAAATTTTGTAGGAATACCTCATTATTCCCTTATCATCTTTTTCGGTATTAATCTTTTATCTAAAGTCTCTCTCTCTCTCTCTCTCTCTCTCTCTCTCGCTCTCTCTCTCTCTCTCTCTCTCTCTCTCTGCCTTCATTCATCACTTTTTTCTGGCATAATATGTTCTTTTCCGATAATTCGGACTGTATTGCAATCTCAAACAGCTTTTCGGTACCTGCTCCGGTTACCTTCACTTCTATTTCCATTTTCTCAAAATCTCTTATAAACTCTCCCAAAAACATTTTCATCTTGAGTCTCTCCTTTATACTAAGGGCATTAGCCACCATTTTGGCTTTCCCTGGATGATAAAGAAATAATCGTTATCTTTGATTAGCTCTAACCACCTTCTCTGGCGCATGTTGAGCTCTTTCTGCGTGAAAATGCACTAGAGCACTTATGGCTTGTGTAAATCTCGCACTTCTCTCCATACAAGTAGTGCCTCCAATCTTTAGGGCAAAACTATTGCCACGAGCCCAAGCTCTTGGGTGGGGATATCGAACTTTATATTCCCTTAATTATCTTGACGCGTACGCGATTACCTTGCTGTGCTGTATAAGAAGCACCCTAATTCCTTATGTGAAGCGTCACTACAATTCACAAAATCTCCTTTTTCATCCGGCAACACCAACATAGGGGTCGCCACCAACCTTTGCTTTAGTTGTTAAAAGCTTTTCTTGTATTTCTCTGTCCATTCAAACTTCTTAGTCTTACGAGTAAGCCGCGTCAAAGGAGCTACTATCTTTACAAACTTGAACGAACCTCCGGTAGTGACCGGCCAATCCTACCTCTGGTAGTTTCCCTAACCATGGTCATCAATTCCTCAGTGGTCCTTTATTCATTCTTGTCAGGATCCTCCACGGAATCCTCCTCAGCCACAATCCCTTCTAGGACAACATCCTCAACCACTACATCCTCAATATGAACATCATCTGGTCCTGCGTTAGGACGCTCTATCGGATCCACAATCCGATCTCCAATTAGTAATAAAACATCATCACACTGTTGCTCCTCATCCTCAGGGTTCGGAGTCCCGCTACCATATACGATAACGAACTACGCTTCTATCACGATATTTATAAGGGTTCCCATAAGGGTTTTAACTGTCAATACTACGTTAGGTAGCCCGACTATGAACTTGGAAAGAGTTCTTATTATCTTAGTGAACTTATTATCTTAACGTCACATCATCTCTGAGGTTTATAACGCTTAGCTCTGATACCATTTCTGTAACACCCCCAAATCCGGGGTCGGGGATCCGGGTTGTCACGAGTTCCATTTCCCTTAATAACACCCAATCCTAATAAACTATGAACTACTCTGTACTGTGACCCCACAATAAACACACACACCACAAGTTATAGTCTCAGAGATGAATATCCAAAAATAACACGAGTCATTTTATTCCACAATTATATGCCATTACACCTTAAAAGGATTTCTGAATAAATTTACATTTCTTTGCCATTATTACAATTCATAAAGATGCATAAGTTTGGTACATCAAGAGTTGAAAGCCTAGCCTATTGGTAGTTCCTACCTCAGCTACAGCGACATCAACGCCTATAGGAAACTGCGAAAAGTTTCCTATCCGCTCGCGAATTGGGAGCTTGGTCATGTTCATCTTGTCTATCTGATGTTGTGTGATGAAAGAAGAAAGCAAGGGTGAGCAACAAGCCCACCAAAATAATATGTATAATAATTAACAATATATGAGCATTCTCATAGTACACATGAAAGTCTTGGTCAAGAAGAAATGAACCAAACTGATATCTTAACGGGACCAAGTCGTAAAATATTCAGTATATATATACATATATACTTTTCACAATCTTTGAAATCCTCGGACATGTATAATATACACAGAATTCCCATTTATAACTGTATAAAATATCGTTGCAAGGTGATCTCATATATCTAACCTTGTTTCAACGTTTTTTCGAAAATCTTTGACATGCACAAGATAATCATTTACTAGATATAAGTTTAAAAGATGAAGTTACAAGATACTCCAACATACTTATATCTGAATACTACTTGAACTACCACCGTTCAAGTTATAATCAGTTTCAAAAGTTCATCACCCAGATGAGACTACAAGATAAGACTTGAATAGATTCAATCCTTAAAATATCATTATAAATAATGAAGTTACGAGATACTTCATTAAGTCCAGATATATATATACACCTATATATACATTTCATACACTCCTTGAAAACCTCTGTTTTGAAAATTATAAACAGAGTTGCAATATCCAATGAATTTGGAAAGGAGAAAACCTTGGCATAAACGTGATATCTTCCTGATCAGGCAAAGATAGCAATAAGTAACCTTTTCTACTAGTAGATGGACGAATTCCCCACTGGTCATCACCCTGGCCGCAATAGGACCTTATGCTGGCCTGCCACTCAGCCACTTACGCATTTGATGGACTCCCACTAAGCCACTTACACTTTCATGGACGCCCACTGAGCCCATGTTGCTTATGCCGACTCAATAGATGGACTTACTTCCCAAACGTTGGTAAGTAATCAATTCATTTATCAAAATAGCAACCTCGTTGCGAATGTAAAATACACCACTGATCCGGATCCCTCAAGTTTTGAGCGAGTATTTAAATCCCCTTCGAAAGGAAGATCTTAACTATAAAAATGAGTTTTGGGATCCGCTCTAACTTTTAAAATCATTTTGAAGACTCGAAAACATTTTTAAGAATGTTTGGAGTAATGCTGATTTAATGAAATAAATCAGTCCCGATATATTAGAAAATATCTGAATATTATTATTTAAATAATATTCCCATAAAGAATAATTTTTATAAAAATAATTGAAGTAGAAGTTGTAAAACTTATACTTTAAATGAATATTAAATAACCAAAGATATACTTATACGAAAGTAATATCTTTAATTGAATAATCAAAAGTGAGTTTGATTATCGACACATTATTCTTTAATAAAATAAAGAATAATAATTAGTAAATAATCGGAGTCATAAGTCCTCGAATGAATATTCAAAACAATATTCATTAAATAGAATAAACAGAGTCATAAGTCCTCGAATGAATATTCAGAATAATATTCATTAAATAAATAAAGTTATCGAATAAACCTTATTCGATTAATAGTTTTGAACTATATCAATATATATATATATAAATATATATATATATATAATATACTCGGGAACATCGACTCCCGGTTTTAGAAAATGTTCACCTTTGGGTCCCCTATCCTAAGGGTATACGCAACTACTGCTTATCTCTAGCATAGGTATTATGCAACTTATAAGCATTCAAATCAACAGATAGATAACAAGATTACGAAACACACATGCATATATATACCATCTCAGAATGCTTCAATATATCACAAAATTTGCTAATTAACCAACATGCATCTATCACAAGATCATGCATATACATATATACATCACCACAACAGTATAACGGGTAGAAAACTTGCCTGAGTGTTCCGGGGTAGACTTAAGCTTAGAGTGGGTCCGATAACCTATGAACAACAACATAAGTCGGAATCAAACCCCGGTCGCTTAAGAAACTAGACTTTAACCAATTGAACCCTAACGTTCGCTTTTGCGCTTAACGATTCACTTAAGTCGCTCGAGTACCCTCGGCTCCACCATTTTTAATAAATTAACCATTAAGGGTTTAAGGCAATTCTTTCGCGAGTGCCTTACCAACTGCATAATACACCTCACATAAATGTTTCATACTCCAATTAGTCCTTTAAGGTCTTTAAACTATGTTTCAAAGTAAGGCAAGGGGTAATGATTCGTTCGCGAACGTCGTTACTTAAAACGGTCATTTCTCCTAAACCGTATATCGGATTCAAACGAACCACATATCAAAACAAAGCTCGTAACATGAACTATCTAATCATGGCAAAAACAGTCTAAAGTAAATCGGACATTACGACGGCTATGTTTATGCGATTACCAAATTTTATTCTACTCCAAACCAACCACCAATCAACCACAATTCATTCATACAACCAAAATCCATCCATACCATACTACAACAGCCCCAACACCTCAAGTTCTCCAATTTATATTATTATCAAACATGAATTAAAACTATACTTAAGTTCATTAATCAATAATCCAAAATTTACAACTCCAACTCATTACAAAACCAACCACACTCTAAGTCTACAAGAATCATGTTTCTCATAAATCATAACAACAAAACTAAACCTAATATTCAAAGTAAAGTTAGGGTTTGGAGGGGTTATACCTTCCTTGGAGAGTGGAGAATCAATTAACTAGCTTGGAATCACCCTTGAAAGTCCTTATCCAAGCTTAATCTAAACAAAAACTCAAGAACAAAAATTTAAGTTCTTGAAAAACACTATTTACCCTCTTCTTCCATGATTTTTAGGAAGATATTGTGAATGAAATTGGAGCTTAGATTCATGGGATAGCTATATCTATGTATAAGGAACCTTGGATAATTACCTCATGATTTAACAATGCTTGGATCTTGGATTTTGATTTTTTTTCTCCTTGAAAATGAAGAAAAGCCGAGAGCTTCTTGTTGGATAATGAAGTCAACTTTGTGTTTTGTGATTTGTGATTTGTTTTGCTTGGTTGTTTTGTTTTGTTTTGCGTAATTACCTTTTAACCATGGTAACTTTTGCATGGCCAAGAATCAACCAATAACACACTTCCTTTTTGTCAACCAACAACACACTTCCTTTTTGTCATGCTTATGTCACCTTGTTATGTCATCCTCCCACACTTGTCCTCTTCTTATTGGTTTGATGACATCATCCTAACTAACCTCTTTGATTAGCTTCTAATTACTTGGCTAATGACCGCTGATCTATTATGCGGTTCGCTTAACTTTCGTTTTCATTTATCGTTTGAGGGATCATACCCGGGATCTTATTACTTAGGTTTCCTTAACCTTTCTCAATACATTATATTCCTTTTATGATCCTCTCTTATAATCCTTGAATTTAAATCCTTTTTATCATGTTCCCTTATACTCAATTCTTTCGGTATCTGGTGGATTTTCGGGAAAAATCAAAGCGTTCGAATTTGGATTCTGACGATCTTTACATACACTTATATCCCATATAAAGTACTAATAAGATCTCAGAATAACAAAAGACGAACCCCTACATAGTGTGGCATGGAAAGTTTTCTTATTCAGCATAATCAGCAAAACACTATTCATAAGGGTTTCAAAAATTCCAAAAATTGGGGTTATTACATATCTTCAGAAAACCACTATGTGAAGTTACTTTTATAAGATTGGTAAATGAACTTGGAATGGTTTCTGGTTCTTTCTCTAAATCTGCTTAGTTTTTGTTCTCATAAATCAGACTTTATGATCAGTATTTACAGATTGTATTATCTCTATGTAATATGTGCTTAAATTTTGAAAATTCATTAAATGTTGATTGTTATCTGATGTGGATCTTTATACTCTCATAAGTGTTTTGAATGTTCTGTGACTATTCAATCCAATGAGGATAACTGTGCTAGATGCTAACCTAGTAGTCTTTAACATACTAGAAATCCCATGTTTGAATTAATTTTTCATGTGGAAACTCATTAACACAAGCAAATTCTGATATTGAGTTTAGTCAAGTTTACTTTGTGTATCTTATTACTAAGTCGCAAACTAGAATCTTGTTTCTTATCTGTTAGATTCTGATGTCAGTAAATCTTAAGGATGAACTACATGCTGATAAGCCTCACTTATCAAAAGAAAAGAAAATAAAATAATATAAAAGTCAGGTACTCCTTTGAGATCTAGAGTAAATATATGGAAGGGAAGACCCAAGTGCATTGCTGGTATTAAGTTATATGCCTTAGAAAAGCAAATAAATTTTCTTGGTGACTTTTCACATTCTCTGATTACTGGAGAAATACTATGACAACAGCATAAATTATGATAAACAGTCGTGACTCACTTACACTGAGAAGCCACTGTAAAAAGGAATTTCAAAAGATGCATAAAATGAGCACAAAGAGTTGAGGTGGACTCATGCATAAATTTATTCTATAGTAGACTTCATGATTGATGACAGATTTTAAGCACATTTCTGAGTTATGCCTTATTTCTAAGATGTACTGAAGTTTATCAAACTTTAATCATTATCTGATATTTTGCTAAATGCACACACTTTCACTCCATAAGAATGATGAAAATTACTGTGGTGATTAAGTTGTTTTTGAAAAATAGTAAAGTGTCATTTGCATAATTTCTGAGGACAAGTTCTGATGGAAGTTCTGATGATTAAACTCTGAAGAAAACAAGTCAGTCTTTGTACGGAGAATTACAGAAACAAACATTCACTTATTGAGTACAAAATCCAAATTCTGATGACTGGTAAAATCTGATAAAAGTTCAATTCTGATATTAAATCCTGATTGATGCTTATGTGGCATTATTTTTTACTTGACTTATTTGTGATAAAATCTGAAACAACCATATTTAAATCAGAATATATTTGGGTAAGATAAAAATAGTCATAATCATTTTGGGTTAGTGGTAAACGTGTTGGTCTTGAAAAGCTGCATATGCACAATAATTGTTAATTATTCTCGTGCCCATTAACTCCTGCTTTTATTTTTTTTAAACGACTGTTATTATTACACATCGGTCTAGGGATTCGAGGCATCATTATTTTTACTTGTAATTGTTAAACAGTCCTCGCGTCCCTTGGTATTCTATTGGCTATTTAAACCGACTATTCATCCCAGCCAAATCATCTTCCAATTTCTCACAATCTCATTTTTTAATTCTCGTCATTTTTCTTCTTCATAAACAAAAATGGTTCGTTTCAACTTGTTCATGAACTATAAAACTTTCAATATCGAGTTGAGTTGTGATGACTGGCAATAGGAGTGGCATGTCACTGCCATTCCTGAAGAGCTCTGGAACTCTGCTCCATAAGAGGTTCATACAGACCTCTTGTTCTTTTCGATGGACTACCATCTCCATCTTGATCGATTGGAAGAAGAAAGGAGAGAAGCTCTCCATCAGCAAGAACGGATCATCCGTCTTGCAGTGCTCTTCGTCAGCAGCAGAAGGAACTAGTCGATAGGGCTTCTTAGACTAGGACTAAGGTTGTTGATGTTAATAATCTTAGAATAGGACTATCTTGTAATTTTTGCATGTAATCGATAAATTTCATGAAATTTACTCATCTCATATATTAATGAAATTTCCTTTAATTGCAAGATTTAGTCTCTGTTTCTCAAATTATGTGACTGTGCATGTTTAAATTGCAATTTGCTAATCTTTACTTCATATATTTTTAACTTTACCTGTTATGAATGTTTTGATTACAATCATGGTCAATAATAAATTTTGTTGATTTGAGGATGAAATACTTGAAGCACAGGTTTCTGCATCAGAACCTGTGATAAATGAAGCTGAGAATGTTACTTCTCGGAAAGAAACAACAACTCAAAGTTCTGATACTTTGAAAAGGAAATCTGTAAATTCTGATGATGCAACAGCAACTCCTTCTTTGGCAAGGAGATTGAAGAAAATGAAGGCTAGGAGGTATTTGGCTAAATCTTCATTAGAAGATAATGAAGAATCAGAGGAAGGGGATCAGAAATCTCTAATCTCACAAGAACCAATCATTACTGAAGCTTTGATTTCTTCAGCTCAAGCCACAGACACTGCTACTGATACAGTGGTTACCAATCCTTACTCTCCAATAAAAGCTTCAGATGATGCTAAAGAACAAACTGACAACTCTGAGATAGATATTCATAATTTGAATATACCTCAAGTTCTTTATCTGGAAGCTCCAACTACTGAAGCTCAGCCATCTACAGTCAAATCTCCAATCTTAGATGTTGAGATACCATCTATATCAAATAGACCAGCTCTGGAGATAAATTCTGATGATCAGAATTTAGATGATGTTATTCTTGAATCTCCAGTTGCATCACACACTCTTGTACTGTCATAAAATGATGAAACTTCCCCAAATTCTGGAGACAGTATTTCTGTTGAAACTCCAATTCCTATTCTGGGAAAGGAAGCTTTGGTGAAGAAATTTATAAGAATGCACCTGTACCTTGGGAAGAAACTCACAGGGGAGTTGAGTGGACCAAGAAGTGGAATGAATCAGATTTTATTCCTTGCACCAAAATTCTGACAGAGCTTGTATCAAAAGCTGATGAGTTATTATCAAATTCTGATTTCAAGACTCAACACAAGGTTGCAGCTATGAGTACAAGAAGTCTTCATGGTCTACATTCTATTACTCATGCTAAGGTTGATATACTCATGGAATAAGCTGATATGCTAGATCTACAGTCAAGCTTGCCAAGAATAGGTATGTCAGACCTACTCTTAAGAAAATTGAAGCCATTGAGAAGGTTCAAGAGGAGCAACAGGCCAAAATTGCTGAGGTTCTGGTTAATCAAGCTTCTCAGAAAGCTCAATTGGATGAAATCCAATCTTCAGTTGAACTTCTTCTCTCTCTCTCTCTCTTACTTCCAGATGATGCCAAAAAGGGGGAGAAGGTAGTTAAGTCAAAATGCTCACCTGCTCAAGTACTGAAGAAGAAGAAGGATGATAAAGCTGATGACCAGGGAAACTCTGAAAAGAGCAGATCTCAAAGAAAAGTTCAAAGAAAATCTTCTATATAGAACAAGTCAAGTTCTAATGCCGTGAATGTTCAAAGTCTGAAGTCAAGTGCTGATAAACAAATTTTGATGTCAAGTTCTGATATTCTGATTCAGTCAGGATCAAAAGACTCTCAGAAGTTTATGCAAACTCTGAAGCTAAAAGGGAAGCAGACTACTGTTTATTATAAAGATCCTAAAATTCAGACACTTAATGAGGAGATAGCAAGAAGATTATTTCTGAAACACAATCCAGGAATGGATTTAGAAGCTCTCAAGGAGGAAGAAGCTAGATTTGCAACTAAGAAGACAAATCTTAAGTCTAAAGCTTCTGATGTGAAGAAACCTCCAAGGCCTAAGGAAAAAGGCATTGTGATCAAGGAAAAGTCAAATTCTGAAATTTCAAAGTTCAAGACTAGATCACAAACTGAGAGTGATCCCAAAGACAAAGGGAAAGGAAAAGTTGATGAACCAATCAAGTCACTGGAGATGAAAATTTCTCAAGTTCTGATGAAACCAGTATGCAAAATGGTTCAAGTAACTGATGATAATCCTGTTGAAGATAAAACTGTTCAAAATCTGAAAAGAAGAAAGATAATTGAAGAATCTAAAACAACCTTTGACACTGCTCAAGTTGTTCAGAATGAAGGATAGCAAGCTACAGAAGAAATAGCAAATTCTGATCAAGTTGATTTGAATAAAATGACAATTGCTGATAAGAAGAAGCTGTTATGGAAGAAAGCTACTCTAGTTGAACCAAAATCCAATCTCATGTATAATCAACTCGTTACATTTGGGTTGAGAGCTAAGCAACCTAGAGATAGAGCTGGATTAGGTTATGACGAAGAGAAGATTCAAACAGGAGTAGAAGTTACTCTAAGAGATCCTTTCATGTTGACAGATAAATCATATGAATAAATCAAATAAAAGCACCTTGACAAGGTTTTGTCTGCTCAAGTTGTGATAGATGCTCATGATAAAGAGAATCTAAAAGAGAAATTGATCTTATTTCTCCATGATGGAAGGAGTTATAGACTAGCTGATACTGATGTACTAAAGAAGTCTGTCAGAGAGCTTCAACATATTAATTATCTTCTGGAAGTAAAATCTGATGTTATAAGAAGATGGTCAGAATATATTTTGAAGGCTATAAGAGATCTACTCAGAATTTTTGGTACAAAGACTTCTCATTACAGTCCAATGATTACTGAAGATAATGGAAGAGAAATTCCTATACTGAAGAATTCTGCTAAGGTGGAAGTAATTGTGAAAGGAAAATGCTTATGTTATAATGAAAACTCTTCACATTCTAAAGTTATCAGACTTGGTGATAGACTTGAAAGAACATCCATTCAAGCTCTCAGAACGACCATTTATCAAATTGGTGATAGTAAATAAGAAGAACTGATGCAGGTCAAAGCACAGTTAGTTGAAGTTCTGAGGAAAGCTGAAGATAAGCTGGTGAAAGATTTTGTTAAGAATCATTATGGATTCAGATTGATTCAGTAATGTTGGTAAAGCTGGATGTTCTGTAAGTTGTAATTGATAGTCTTATTAAACTCTTATTGCATTTGAACTTAAGTATTTTTGACATCATCAAATCTATTAACTTGTATATTCTTGTATAATTTACAAGTTGGGGAGATTGTTGGATATATTTGAGATGTCATGTCTAATATGTTTCATGTTTTGTTTTCAGATCTTAACAAACAGGAAATATCAGTTCTTACTGGAATCAGTACTTACTGGAAGTTAGGACTTAATGTCATATAAGGACTTAAGGTCATATCAGAACTTAAGTAAGGGAGGACTTACAGTTAAGGAAGGATGCTGATTAACAGTAGAAGATCAAGACTAATACAGAAGAAGATATGCAAGGAAAGAGTTAGAGGACTAGAAGAATTATATAAGATATCTGATTGATATATTTTAGGAGACAGAATTATATTCCATGTCAATTAGAAGTTATATTATAACTGTGTACTATATAAACACATACATAGGTTTACACTATATGTGTTATTATTATCAAGAAGATCATACATTGTAACCTAGCAGCTCTCGTGATATTTGTTCATCACTGAGAGAGGACAGTTCCATTGTAACAGAGTTTATTATATCGAATACATCTATTTTCTGTTACTTGTGTTCTAAATCGATTTGATTGTATTCTACACTGTATTCAACCCCCTTCTACAGTATTGTGTGACCTAACAACCCCGGATGATGATTTTGAAATAAAAAGTCTTCAAATTTGGGCCGAGAAAGAAAATTATAACTCTGAATTGAGTGGTCTTGGCATTGGAACAATCGATAGCCTCTCATCAATATATCTTACCAATAAAATGGTACACTCGGAGGTGCCCTCGTTCACATACTTTATTAGATTCTCAAATAGAATTGAATTCAGAATACCAATATCAAATTGATACCCTTACTATGTTTTTAAAGTTCAATATACAATTTTATCCCGATTAGAAAAAAAGGATTTCCAAGGAATCTATGGATATTAGATCATCCAAGATTTTAACCATTTGTAAAATATTTTACAATCTCGACTGGGAAGAGTAAGTATGAAAGAAGAATCAAATGAAGATATTCATTATGAATATTTGTCGATGAATTGAGGAAAATTTATTAAAAATTCCTTGGATAATTGAAATAAAGTATACATAGCTCTGAGCCGAATAAGAAGATCATAATCTATGAATTAAAGTTCATTGATCAACTAAAAGAATTGAACAAATCCTGATGTGAGGAAAGACTACTCAAGATGGTCACATCAGAAGTTTAAAGTAGGGAACTAAAAAGATTGCCTGATATAACTTATCAAGGCAATACGAATAATCAACAGTTTGGAGGGAGTAGCGTGACAATGAGTAGGTGCCAAAATATTTCACAGATTATCCTAACTCTCATTATTATCCTTTTGAGGATGATACCACCTCTTCGTCTTTGTAATTCCTTATTTCAGCTAGCGTCTCTTTCAAATCATTTTAAAATCGCTTACTAACTTGACTTTCGCACGTATATCTGTCATTCAGGTGATTTACCTCGAAGTCCTTACTCAGAAATATTTCAAAAGCATCTATTAAGCCGATAGGGGCCTGCTACACGCATCCGTTACTAACTACAAGTGGCCAGTTCTCCCTGGAAACATATCAACGAGGTCTCTTAGGGATCTCGATGCATTCCATAAGTTCGGTGGCATGTGTGTAAGTGAACATACATTACCTAATATAATAGAGGTCTACTAGTATATATACGTAGTCTCTGATATCATTTCTACCAAAGAATTCCACTCTAGACTCACTGGTCTATCCTTTTAAAAGGTTCTAAGATCGAACTATCGCTCGTTGTAATCTTACGCCATTCAATTGTAGACATGCCATCAATTCACAATGCTCTCGATCTCTGAGCTAAACCATCATAACCATACATGTTAAGCGCACTAATAATATCATAACATTCTTATATTACATTCAAATCTTCCTTAATAGAAATAAAATCATTAAGGGTATATCGGGCACTATTTCTGCTGAATTCGTTACTAATACGATATTCAAATTCTCATTGGTAAAATGATACCTTCAACTAGTTTGGGTCAATAACCTCAACTGTATACTAATAATTAAACTTCATGGTTTTCACCAGTGATTCCCCCTCATGGGCAACTTATGGGGAACTACGAGTAACCAGGCTTGTGTTATCCAATCATCATATTGTGTTGGTAATACCATTTTTACCCCAAATGCCCTGGAGACTCATCTCCGAGTTCCACATCCACATACTTTCCAAATCATATATGATTCTAATTTTTCTTCTCATCATTCTGATAATCTCTAATGGTCCTATTAGTCATACATTAATACCTAAAATATACACTTTATCCTAACCTACACATTGGGGCTACATCCGGTAGTCCAATGATGAACTCTATATGAGCTCTTACGCAATCTCGCATCTCGACATATTCCTAATACTCTCGTCTCTAAGTACTATAACTTATTGCTCTGATACCATTTCTGTAACACCCCGAAATCTGGGGTTAGGAATCTGGGTCGTCATACAATCCTTTAATCATGTGTAACCTGCATTAACTCAATAATCCAATAACTCCATATCACTGACCCCCAATCTCACACACTCACAAGTTATAGCCTTAGAAATGACGTACAACAAGTATCATCTATTATTAAAACTCAAATGTACTTTACAGGATCTCAAACAATTATTCATAACCTCTAAATGAAGTTACAATAATTACGACTGATATCTTATACCTATCTGATAGTCTGGCCCACCTGAGATAAAACTTCCAGGGATTCTCCCCATGACTGCAAGCAACTAAGTCCCATACCGGCATAGTAGTTATCTGTTGTGTTGTGACATTTAAAAGAAAGCAACAGTGACCAATAATGCTCAACCATAATAATGTATAGTATGAAAAGACTGTATGAGAAATTCAAGTATAATTCCATATATGATAAATATGTTTGTTCAAAAATAGTTTTCCTCGGTGATATACACCTTCTTTCAAAAACAATTCTTTTGTGGACTTATTATCCTGCGAATACATTAATGGTAAACCCAGCACCTAGGCTTGGGTTACGGTATTGCATCACAATTCCAATTGGAAAAATAGGACATTCACTGGAGCCACCGTATACGATGATCAATCATACTACAAAAATAGTAACCTTTTCTACATGTAGGTGGATGACTTCCTTACTCCTGGTTGTCACCCTAGCCGCATTCGGGCTTTATATGCTTCCCCATTCCACCCGGGTATGTTTTGCATACTTCGTATGTCCCTCAGTACACATGGTACCTTCACATACGGAAAATTAATATGGCAGTCTCCCCATTCCACGAAGTACTGGATCTCTACCCCTCCTTTGTCCTTTTAAGAATCTTATCATATACTTGGAATCATCGAACTATATCAAAGTTCCCCAAGCGTTTTGCTTATTGATAGGCACAGCTTATCTCATATATATATATATATATATATATATATACTTCTGAAAGTTTTCGGAGAAAGTACTAAGGATGTGAGTTGACCGTTGTCAACAGATAAATAAATAAGGGGGAGAGTTTCCTTTGAAACTATATTCAAAATAATTAAAATAAGCCGAGATAATACTCTCCGACGATCTGAAATTATTCGAATGATTTTCCAAAAATCAGAAAGTATTTAAATCAGGTTTTTGATTTTTAAATCATATTAATTCATTTAATAAATATTTAATAAATAAATAATAATCATTAAATAATTAAATCTCGAAAAATATACTTTAAAATAATATTTGAAATAATATTCCTCAACTAATTTATGTTTAAGTAATTTAAAGTAATCTTTAATAATTAATCGAGTTTGAAATAAATAATCATTGGAGAATAATTCTCCTATTTTAAATGAATAAATGAATTAATATTCATCATTCGGGTATTTAAATATAGTTGAGGGATTACGATTTTTGGAAATCGTTTTAATGAAAGTTCGAGGTATTTAATGTTTCGCAAGTGGACGTCGAGTCCCTAGGAACACAACTACTACGGATTTTAATCGTCCTAAAATATCACCGGGATGATTCTCGGGTTTTACTATAATATACATACCAACCGACTCTCGGTCTATAATATACATGTCACGCTACTTTCTAGCGTTAACATTTCTCAAATATAACAACTCCGAAATACTTCCGGGTTTTTATAAACTTACACCGACCAATCATTGGTCTAAATATATCATTTCAATCCGGTACTTTTATTATACCAAAATCATCATATCTTATGATTCAATATATAATAATTTTTAAATCACCATAAAATATTTATCATTCATATATCGCAGTGTTTAAAAGCATTCACAACACAACAGTTCTAAAAAGGTAGGGTTTGAAAACTTGCCTAGAGTCCAAGATACGTTTCCCGATTTCCTCTCGTTCCGCGTTTTCTAATCAACAAACATCATAATATTAATCTGTATTCCTACTCTCATCACCAAATTATATTTCTAATAAGTTCAATACTTCATAATTTTCATTATTCGACTGACTCGAAATAAGTATCACTCCTTGGTCGAAACGGACAGTCAAAGTGGTCTTCTAGATTTGACTTTACCGAATATTACTATTACGCGACTCGCACTCTATCATTTTTAAAAAATTGTAAAATTAATATTTTAATACGAAACCCCTTGTATAATTGAAATAAAGTACAAATAGCTTTGAGCCGAACAAGAAGATCCTAATCTACGAATGAAAGTTCATTGATCAACTAAAAGAATTGAGCAAGTCCTGATGCGGAGAAAGACTATTCAAGATGGTCACATCAGAAGTTCAAAGTAAGGAACAAAAAGGATTGCCTGATATGTCTTATCAAGGCAATACGAATGATCAAAAGTTTGGAGGGAGTAACGTGACAGTGAGTAGGTGCTAAAAGATTTCACTGATTATCCTAACACTCGTCATTATCCATCTAAGGATGATCCCTCCTCTTCTTCTTCGTAATTCCATGTTTCAAGTAGTTTCTCTTTCAACATCATTTTAAAATCGCTTACTAATCTAGACTTTCGCACGTATATTTGTCATTTCGGTATTTTACCTCGAAGACCTCACTCAGAAATATTCCCAAAAACATCTGTTAAGCCGATAGTTTCCTGATACACGCATCTGTTACTAACTATAAGTGGCCAGTTCCCCCTGGGAACAGATCAAAGAGATCTCTTAGGGATCTCAATAGAGTCCATAAGTTCAGTGGCATGTGTGTGTAATTGAACATACGTTACCGAATATATTAGAGGTCTACGTGTATATATACCTTGCCTCTGACATCATTTCTACCGAAGAATTCCGCTTTAGACTCACTGGTCTATACTTTTAAAAGGTTCTAAGATCGAACTATCACTCATTGTAATCTTATGCCATCCAATTATAGTCATGCCATCAATTCTTGATGCTCTCGATCTCTGAGCTAAACCATCATAACCCTTCATGTTAAGCGCACTAATAATATCATGTAATGTACTCATCTTACGACAATATTCTTATATTACATTCAAATATTCCTTAATAGAAATAAAAAAAATCCTTAAGGGTATATCAGACACTATCTCTGCTGAATTCGTTATTAATACGATATTCACCTTCTTATTGGTAAAATGACACCTTCAACTAGTCTGGGTCAATAACCTCAACTGTATATTAATAATTAGACTTTATGGTTCTCACATGTGATGACCCTTTACGGGCAACCTATAAAGAACTACGAGTATCAAGGCTCGTGTTATCAAAATTTACATATGGTGTTGGTAATATCGTCTTTACCCCAAATGCTCTGGAGACTCAGCTCCAAGTTCTACATCCACATCCTTGCCAAATCAAATATGATTCTAATTTTTCTCTTCATCATTCTAATAATCTCCAATGGTCCTATTAGTCATACTTTAATACCTCAAATATACACGTATCCTAACCTACACATTGAAGCTACATCTGGTAGTCCAATGATGAACTCTATATGAGTTCTTACGCAATCTCGCATCTAGACAAAATCCTAACACTCTCGTCTCTAAGTACTATAACTTAAGGCTCTGATACCATTTCTGTAACGCCCCCAAATCCAGGGTCAGGAATCTGGGTCGTCACGCCATCTTTCACTCATGTGTAACCTGGTATTGATTCAATAATCCAACAGACCCCAATCTCATACTCACACACACACAAGTTATAGTCTTAGAAATGACGTACAAAATGTAATCTTCTTTTATTACACTCAAATGTACTTTACAGGATCTCAAACAATTATTTATAACCTCTACATGAAGTTACAATAATTACGACTGACATCTTATATCTATCTGATACTCTAGCACACCTGAGACAAAGCTGTCAGGGATCCTCCCCATGACTGCAAGCGACTAAGTCCCACACCGGCATACTGGTTATCTATTGTGTTGTGTCATTTAAAAGAAAGCAAGAGTGAGCTATAATGCCCAGTATAATAATGTATAGTATGAAATGACTGTATGATAAATTCAAGTAAAACGTCATATATGATAAATACGTTTTCTTTAAAAATAGTTTTCCTTGGTGATACACACCTTCTTTATGAAAACAATCCTTTAGTGGATTTTATTAACCTGCGAATACCTTAATAGTAAACCCAGCACCTAGGCTTGGGTTACGGTATTGCATCACAATTCCAATTGGAAGAATAGGATATTCGTTGGAGCCACCGCATACGATGATCAGTCGTACTGTGATAAAAGTAACCTTTTCTACTAGTAGAAGGATGACACCTTCGTATCCCAGTTATCACCCTTGCCGCATTCGGGCTACGTGTCCCATTTTTGGGTATACACATACTTCACAAGTTCCTGAGTACACTGAGTACCTTCTCCTGTAGTACCTTTGGTAGTCCATCTAACACACATAGTACCAGAGTCTACCCATCCCTTGTCCTTTAAAATAATTCTATCAATATCGAGAACTCGAACCATATCGAAGTTCCCCACGCGTTTTGCTTGTTGATAGAAACAGCTTATCTCCCTAAGATATAAGTGTATATATGTATATACTTACTTCCGAGATTTTCGGAGGAAGTACTAAGGATGTGAGTTGACCGTTGTCAACAGATAATTAAATAAGGGGGAAAAGTTTCTCCTTGAAACTATATTCAACATATTAAATCAGTCGGTATAATATTCACCGACGATCTGAAATTATTCGAATGATATTCTGAAATCAGAAAGTATATTTTAAATCAGAATCTATGATTTTAAAATCAATAATAAACCCTTTAAGAATAATAATTTATTAAATAATAGTCGCTAAATAATTAAACCTCGAATGAGTTTACTCTCCAAAAAAATATTTAAAATAATATTCTTCAACTAGTTTGTGTCTATATAATTAATAATCTATAATGATTAATCGGGTTTGAAATAAATAATCGTTGGAGTATACTACTCCCATAATAAAGGGATAAGTACATAGTATTTATTATTCGAACAATAAAATATAGTTGAGGGAATATGATCGTTGGAAAATCATTTTAATAAAAGCTCGAGGTATTTTAATGTTTCGCAAGTGGACGTTGAGTCCCTTTAACACGTACCATTATGGACTTTTAATCGTCCAAAATATCTACGAGATGATTCCCGGGTTTATACTTTATAAAACAAAACTGACCGACTCTCGGTCTTACGACTTATACATCACGCTCTACTGTAGCGTTAATATTCTTAATTAAAACACCTCCGGAATACTTCCGGGTTTTCATCAATTTTTACTGACCGATCATCGGTCTAAAATATATACACGCCATGCTACTCACTAGCGTCAACATTCTCAATTATAAACTCCTCCGGGATACTTCCGGGTTTTTATAAGCTTACACCGACCGGCTCTCGGTCTAAATATAATATTTCGAACTCGGTATTAACATATACTAGAAAATATCAACAATTGAGTAATGTAATACATCTCAAACTTCGTAAAACAGTTTAAAGCAATCTCATGCATATATCACAGTTTTGTAAAATATTCACAACACAACAGTTCTTAAAAGGTATGGTTTGAAAACTTGCCTGGGTATCTCGAGGTGGAGGATGCTCTAGGTTCCGCTCGAAAATCTATAATCATAAACATAATTCGTTTTGTTAGGTCCCTTCCTAATTTACGGCGACTCGCACTTCATGCGTTACTTATAATGCACCCTCTTCACTTATACTACCCTTATTATTCCTTTAGTCCTTATTCACATCATGATCGCTTCATTTTTCTAAGTATCTTAGGTTCATTCTCTTTATTGTCGTCTGCTCCGCTTATGGATTCTTACGGTTTCTAATCGCGCGATCTCGGCTCCGATATTTTTATAAAACTGAAAAATCATTGTTTTCACTTAAAATTTTTATGGAAGTTAGGAAACTCAATATTTTAATTTCTGTAAAAATTTCATGATTTATGAATACTTTTAAGTCGATCCTTTATATTTTCAAAGTTCGTGATTTGTAGCAATTTTTTGTCGCGTAAATCACTTTTACCAAAATGACCATAACTTTTGATCCGTAAATCGGAATCAGGCGATTCAAGCACCTAAACGATCCTTATAACATTTCCTATCATAGTCAAGTCTTATTTTTCAAGAACTACAGTTTAAAATTCCGAGATTTTCTGCAGAAACTTAAAGTTATGATTCGTTGGTTTTAACGGAGTTACATTTACGATCGGGGTTTCGTTTATGCCCTAACTCTTAACACAACCACCAACAATTATCATTTCATCATCAAAACACAAAATCCTCTCAAGAAAATCATGTTCTTGAGCTAACAACAATCAACCTTAAATTTACTCAACTTAAACTTCAAGATCTTAACAATACCACTTCTTAAACTAAGTTTTCTACCACATACTAAATGGATCTTAAAAATGAATCTTAAATAAAGTTGGGCCAAAGAGTTTAACCTTTTGTGAAAGCTTGAGATGTGTTCTTGAGTATGGTGGAGGCTTGGAAGTGCTTGGTATGATTTTTGGAACCTAAAACCACCATTGAAATCAAGAAACCAAAGAGGAGTTACTATTCATACTATTCACTAGTGACTTTCTTGATTTTATTTCACCCATCAAACCTTGATAAAAAAAGATGAAAGAATTTTCTTACCTTAGTTTAATTTCTAGGAAGCTTGAGAATTAATGGGATGATTTTACCATGGCTAGAACTTGAGTTTTGAAATGGAATTTCTCCTTTTTTCTTCAAAGGGCCGAATGGAAGAAGTGAATGGGTGGGGGGTATTTATACTTGCTTCCCTTGGTTGCTTAGCTTGGTTATTTTTCTAGGTTGCTTCTAGGAAATGGGGTTGATATCTTTCCTTGTTCTTTATTCTTCCTAGTATAGCATTCTAGGTTTATTCTTTGTTGCAAATCTTAGGGACAAATCTTAGGCAGCTTGCTAGAAATTACTTGTGTTAGCTTCCTTAACACATTATTTGGATAGCTTGCTTGATCATCCTATGGTTAGCTTACTATTTGATCAAGTAACTATGGTTACTTTCTTACCATGGTTTAGTTAGTGTGTTACGTTTATTTAATCGTTTACGCGTTCGCTCGGTTGCTTAAACGTTTTCGTAATACTTACTCGTAAATGGTTCGCGACGTAATTCCTTTCGTATGTATTCCTTATATTTTTAATTATCATACTTGAATATAAATCCATAGGGTTTTAATCTTGTAATTATATTTTGATTCCCGTAATCCTCGATAAGTCGTAAATACGGTCATTTTTTAAAGTTCATTTTCTTCGAAAACTAATAGCATTTACATACACTCATTTGGTACGTATAATCGTAATATCAACTCTGAAACTCATTTTCTCATGCACTACATAGTGTGGGATCAAAAGTTTTTCCCGTCCGTCAGGGTTACTATTCATTAAATGTTTTACAAGGTCTCAAAAATTCAAGTTATTATATTACCATTCATAAAGGTCTTTACCGATGTCAAAAATTTGGGTTCTTACAATATTTGCCATGTAGTATTATTTTTTATTATTTTATTTTTAAATTTTGTTGCATATAGTTTCATGCATGTGCATTATAACATGATTCCTTAGATGATTTTTCCGATTGACTTGTGATATTGATACTAGTGTAGTGATGTCGTATTTAGTAATGTTAAGTCCTTTCGAGTTGATTTGCATGCTAGAAGCAATTGTAATTTAACTAAGTCTTATAAGTTGCTTGAGTGCTAGATCCTGGTCATGTATTGTTTGTTTGTTAAGGTTTAATCACTTGTTTATATTTAGAATTCAGGATATTCTCTTAATGATAAAATAACATGGATATTTAAAAATTGAAAAAAACAAATAGATTTCATTGCTAGTTGGTGTGGCTAGCTGTCAAATGGCTAGTAGCCGGCTCATTTTATATGAGTAGTCTAGGGTTGAAAGAGATAGAGTAAAACACACTCGTTCAGAAATTTATGAAAAAATAGAAAAAAAAAGAAAAAAAAGAAAAGAAAAGAAAAAAATTTGTTGATGCATAATTGATCACGAGTGGGCTCTTTAATACTCGAGTTATTAAGTTCTTAGGGGACTTTGTGCCTAGTGACCTAAGGCTTTTATAGTCCGGGATCCACTAACCTAACGCTCGCTACATAGGTATTATTGTATAAGTCTTTTGTGCACCTCACTCATTGCACGGTCAAATAAACCTATTTGTGTTGTTTATGTGTTAGCAATAAAAGCATAAATGTAACACCCCCAAATCCGGGGTCGGGGATCCGGGTTGTAACGAGTTCTATTTCCCTTAATAACCCTCAATCTTAATAAACAACCAACTACTGCGTACTGTGACCCCACAATATACACACACCACAAGTTATAGTCTCAGAGATGAATACCAAAAATAACACAAATCATTTTATTCCACAATTATAAGTCATTACACCTCAAAAGGGGTTTCTGAATAAATTTACATATTCTTTGCCATTATTACAATTCATAAATATACATAAGTCTGGTACATCAATAGTTGAAAACCTAGCCTATTGGTAGTTCCTACCTCAGCTACAGCGGCATCAACGTCTACGGGAAACTGCAAAACGTTTCATATCCACTCGCGAATTGGGAGCTTGGTCCTGTTCATCTTGTCTGGCTGTTGTTGTGTGATGAAAGAATAAATCAAGGGTGAGCAACAAGCCCACCAAAATAACATATATTGTAATTAACAATATATGAGCCTTCTCATAGTACTCATGAAAGTCTTGGTCAAGAAGAAATGAACCAAGTTGATATCTTAACGCGACCAAGTCGCAAAATATTCAGTATATATGTATATATACTTTTCAAAATCTTTGAAATCCTCTGACATGTATAATATACACAGAGTTCCAATTTATAACTGTATAAAAATATCGTTGCAAGGTGATCTCATATATCTAACCTTGTCTCAATGTTTTTCTGAAAATCTTTGTCATGCATAAGATAATCATTAACTAGATATAAGTTGAAAAGATGAAGTTACAAGATACTCCAATATACTTATATCTTTTCCGAATACTGCTTGAACTACCACCGTTCAAGGTATATTCAGTTTCAAAAGTTCATCACATAGATGAGACTACAAGATAAGACTTGAATAGATTCACTCTTTGAAATATCATTTGAAAGAAATGAAGTTACGAGATACTTCATTAAGTCCCGATATATATATACACCTATATATATATATCTCATACACTCCTTGAAAACCTCGGTTATGAAAATTATAAACAAGGTTGCAATATCCAATGAATTTGGAAAGAAGAAAACCTTGGCATAAACCTGATATCTTGCTGATCAGGCAAAGATACCAATTAAGTCACTTTTTCTACTAGTAGATGGATAAATTCCCCACTGATCATCACCCTGGCCGTATTAGGACCTTATGTTGGACTGCCACTCAGCCACTTACGCTTTGATGTACTCCCACTGAGCCACTTATATTTTGATGGACTCCCACTGAGCCCATGGCGCCTATGCCGACGCATTTTTATTGGGCTTACTTCCCGAACATTGGGCAAGTAATTAAACTCTTTTATCAAATTAGCAACTTCGTTGCGCCAAACATACACCACGGAGCCGGATCCCTTAGGTTTTGAGAAAGTATTTAAATCCCCTTCGAAAGGAAGATCTTAAATTTGAAAATGAGTTTTGGAATCCACTCTAACTTTAAAATCATCTTGAAGACTCGAAAATATTTTTGAAAATGTTTGAAGTAAGGATGATTTAATAGTATAAATCAGTTACAAAATAATCGAAGAATATCTGAATATTATTCTTTAAATAATATTCCAATAAAGAATAACTTTTATCAAAATAAATCTTGTAAAAGTTTTTTGAAATAATACTTGAAATAAATAATAATTATCGAAAGATATACTTATACGAAAGTAAAATCTTTATTTGAATAATCAAAATTAATGTTTGATTATTGTTCAAAACTATCGAATATACCTTATTCGATTAATAGTTATAGAAAACTATATATATATATATATATATTATACTCGGGAACATCGACTCTCGGTTTAGAAAAATGTTCATCTTTGGGTCCCCTATACTAAGGGTATACGCAACTACTGCTTATCTCTAGCATAGGTATTATGCAGTTTATAAGTATTTGAATTGATAATAAAATATCAAGATTTCATAACATGCATATATATACCATATCAACATGCTCCAATATATCGCAAGATTTGCTAACAACAACCATGCACTTATCTCAAGATAATGCATCAATATATTTACATCACAATAACAGTATAACGGGTAGAAAACTTGCCTGAGTGTTCCAGGGTAGACTTAATCTTAGAGTGGGTCCGGTAACCTATGAACAACAACATAAGCCGGAATTAAACCACGGTCTCTTAAGAAACTAGACTTTATCCACTTAGACCCTAATGTTCGCTTTTGCGTTTAACGATTTACATAAGTCGCTCGAATACCCTCGGCTCCACCATTTTTATAAAATTAACCATTAAACATTTTAAGGCGACTCTTTCGTGAGTACTTTACCAACTTCCTAATACACCTTACATAATTTTTTCGTTCTCAAAGTTACTCGAGGTTTCGGGGTTCGCTCGCGAAACGCCGTTACTTAAAACGGTCGTTTCTCAATGCTCGTAACTTGGATTTAGGCGAACGACATGTCCAAACGAAGCTCATAACATGAAATATCTAAACATGGCAAAGGTCAGAATCTTATAGTGTGTTCACGGGTCCTAAAACTAAGAACAAAATAGTTAAGAAAATCGGGCATTATGACGGCTAGAACTTAGCGATTTCCAATATTTTAACCACTCCAAATCAATCCCATCCAACTACAATCCATCCACAACTTCAAGATTCAAAGCTAGGCTACTAATCTTAGCCAAAACAAGCTCAATATCCTCAATCCAATTCAATATTATACCATCTCCATAATCAACTAATCTACTTAACAATCAAAGTTCAATTCAAATTTAATCATTCAAACAACTACTCATCCATCCAAACCATCCCAAAATTCAAGCAAACAAACTTAGTACTTAAAGGTCCAGAAGTTTTATACATTTATTTATGAGAAGAAAGTTGCTAGCAAGCTTAAAACCTTGATTAATCCTTATACAAGCTTGGATCTCACAAACAATCAAGAAAACATAAAGTTAGGTTTTGAAGTTTTTAAAAGTCCGATTGAAAGAACTGTAAAAATGAGAGTCTTGCCATGCTTATTTGGATGAGACTTGTGAACAAGATTTGTAGTTCATCTCAATACCTTTCCAAAGAGATATAGAAAATAATACTTGAGTGAGTATTGAAGGAGATATGGCAGTTTGAAGTTGATGCTCTGGTTTTGGCCAAGAGCAAGGGAAGAAATGAAAAAAACGAAGAAATGAAAATGCTTCTTGTTTGTCTTGGAAAATGAAATGAATTGCTTGGTTGCAAATTAACTTAGGTAATTTAGGTGTTAAAAACATGTGGATGGGAATCAATCTTGAACAAATATCTTCCTCCTTTGCATACATCATCTTGCTCACATCACTAGCTAGCCATTTGTCATTATCTTATGATCTGATGATGTCATAGTCCATTAACTTCTTGAACAAGCTTGTCTCTTGGTCGCTTATTTGTTTTACGATTCGCTTAACTCTCGTTCTCGTTAATCGTTTGAGGGATCATATACGGGATCTTGTTACTTGGGCTTCCATAAACCTTTCTTAATATGTTATACTCCTTTAATGATCCTCTCTTATAATCCTTGAATTTAAATCATTTTAATCATGCTACCTTATACTTAATTCTTTCGGTATCTGGTGGATTTTCGGGAAAAATTAAAGTGTTCGAATCCAAAATCTGACTACCTTTACATACACTCATTTACTTTATGGAATACTAATACGGTATCAGAATTTCCATAACAGTACTCCTATATAGTGTGGTTTTAATAATTTTCCTTATTCAGCATCATCAGCAAAAGTTACTATATTCATCAGGGTTTCAAATATTTCCAAAAATTGGGGTTATTACAATGAATCCATGTATAACTCCGATTTAAGAATTAAAGTGTTGTCAATTATTTTGAGTTTAGCTTTTATTCTATTTATAACCTTATGATTTCCTTGATGAGTAGTGAGTCATGATTATTGATCTAGTTGCGATAGTATATCTGTAAGCATTTCCACACATGCACCCTTCTGGTTTGTTAGTTGATTTGTGAGATTTAATTGATCTTTGTGCGAATAACTGCATATGTGGAGATATTGCTTGTTGATTAGTTTAGTCAATCTATGGGGATCGTGGCATTCATATAGTTGCATTCATACATTTTTATTTCTTGTTTTTTTAGTCTGTTTATACTTGAGGACAAGCATCGGTTCAAGTTTGGGGGGGTGTTAAGTGGCATTTATGTCCACTTAGAATGCTCTCTAAAGGCTTGAATTGATGTTTTGTACTCAAGTTATTTATATTTTTGATGTGTTTTGTAGTGTTTTTGCATTTTAGGCATATAACAGAAATCAAGGTAATTTAGCATTATTTTGGTGCAAAATTATTGCTAGGAGTGTGTCTAGGAAGATGGCTCAAGGATCGCCAACTCAAACCAATAATAAAAATAGAATTTAGGATTTTCTCCAGAAGGTCAGCGTGCCCGCACTGTAGTAACGCGCGCCCGTGCCATGGATGCAGATTGTCACCACGCCTGCGCTGTTGAAGCGCGCACCCGCGCCAGGTCAGGATGACAGAAATCTGTTTCTACTGGGATTCTGAGAGTTTGAAGCCCTGGTTGATACTACAGCATATATAATAAAAACTTATGATCGTTTTTAATAACAAGATGTTCCAGAGCTTAAGGAGAAGGCGTAAGAAGACCATAGAGCATAATTCAATGAAGGCAAAGAAACCCTAGTTTATTCTTGTGATTCTTTGTTCTAAGTTATAATCTTGGATGCTAGTTTTCTTATTTGTGAACCTATACATTTGTTACGTACTTGGTTTATTAATTATTCAGTATAAAGACTACGTTTATTATACCATGCTTTCATCGGAACCCACGTTGATGATGAGTCCGATTATGGGATAATCGTTATCGTGGGGTTCTAGCGGATTTACTTATGGATTTCTTGAGTAAATTTGTTTCGATACCTTAGTGTGTGGTGATTGTATGATAACCTAGTATTGGTTGTGCTTATACATCTTCTGAGCATCGCGAACTTATAAGATAGCGTGTTAATCTCTAATGAAGCGAAAGTGAATTTAGGGGTTTAGAACTTGCCATGCTAGCATAGGTTCATGTATTTGATATGCATGATTCGTAGGTAATTTTAACCATCTTACTTTCCCTATGTAATCATAATAGATAACTTGTGCATTAAACCGTTATGTTGTCAAATTCTATAAACATATAGGGTCTCAATATAATTGGTGCCTATTCAGCTGCTATCTCTTTTGTGGATGTCTGGTAGTAGGGAATTCGTTTAACGAAAGTTGGCGTTTACTAGTTTCGTGTTATCTGATTAGTGTCATCACCATTTCAAGCTAAGGTTAAGAACAAAAAGGCTATTGAATGAAGTAGTAATGAAGTTAGAATCCCATGTTTGTGTCATATAGTAAAACAATCCTTTCTAATCTCTTAGTTAATGTTTTTAAGTATAATCTCTTATTTAATCGTAGTTATAAACAATCTCAAATTGTGACCATCTTAGCATTGAATAATAACCATAACATTGTTGCATAAGTACATTGATTAAAATTAACCTAAACCAGTCTTTGTGGGAATGAACTAGAAATAATTATATATTACTTGCGATCGTGTATACCTGCGTGAATATTAACGCGTGTTTTCGTCCTAACAATCAACTAGACTCTCAACGGATGATCAACTAAAGTCTCAATGGATGATCCCGCAGAGTTTCAACGGAGGATCAAATTCAAAAGCAGTTGATAGTGACTTGACAGTCACATGCTTTGATTGTATGCAAATAGAATGTGGCAGCCTATTTGCAGGTTTTAGAGAACAAAGAAGCATTTTCATTTCAATGCTAAACGGAAGATATTCAAAGATGCTGGATAGAGAATGAAGAAGCGTGGAATTAGACTAGAAATATTTTGTCTTATTTGTTTGTCTATTTATCATGTAACTTGGTTATATATAAAGCAAGGGAAGCAAGTATAATAATATAGAAAGTAAGCAATTACCAGGGAAATTGAAAAAGCTGTATCTATAAAGAATTTCTCTGTTCTTTGTAAGTTCAACTTGTAAGAAGCTGTGTGCAAAAATCATTGCATCACAGAGTTCTCATATTAATATATATCTCTGGTGGAAAAGTTCAATCCACCAGAAAGTTTTTAAATATTTGTATATGATTACTTTGTGTTTGATTTCTTCAATACTTTCATTCCGCATTTTAGCCAAATCAAACATAGTTATATATTCAAAGTAGAACAGTTCTTAAAATTCAAAAAGTAGCCAGAATTACATTCAACCCCCTTCTGTAATTCTTTGTTAGATTGTTTGGGAATAATTGGACTTTATATCAGAAGCAATTGTATAGGTTTCTTTATTGTTGACAGAATAGGATTCCTTGTACATTGAGTAGTTGTGCTCTATATAAAGCACATAGTAGGTTCATACTATAAGCATTGCGACATTGTTATATTTTTCACATAACCTAGCAGCTCTCAAGGATATTTGTTCATCCTTTCGAGAGAGTACATTTGTAATAAGTTTTTATCAGTTAATATAAAAATTGTTGATTCTGTTGAAGTTTTTCGAATTAATTGTATTAACTGTATTCACCCCCCCCTATAGTTGATTATGGGCCTAACATGTTACTTGACTATTGACTGGATTACACCTGTAATAATACTTGTTTGTATGCCTATGATGTGGAACTAGTGTCGATGCTTAAAATTTCAGTAATCTATGGTTGTCGTTAACATATTCCTATGAAAATCGGATGCACCATATTCTGATTTTATGTTTTAAGCGAAGAGAAGTATAAAGTTTATATTAAATCAGAATTAAAAATTTTATTTTAAGTTCTCAATCTTTCTTTTTAAATTATTTAAACATAATTAATATTTATTGTAACTCTTCATCTTTCAAAAATTATTAACGAAATCATATTATATTTTAAAATTTCCGGTAGTAGGGAATTCGTTCAACGAAAGTTGGCGTTTACTAGTTTTGTGTTATCTGATTAGTGTCATCACCATTGATTAACTAAAGTCTCAACGGATGATCCCACAGAGTTTCAACAGATGATCAAATTCAAAAGCAGTTGATAGTGACTTGACAGTCACATGCGTTGATTGTATGCAAATGGATTTTAGCAGCTTATTTTCAAGTTTTAGAGAACAAAGATGCATTTCCATTTCCATGCTAAACCGAAGATATTCAAAGATGCTGGATATAGAAATGAAGAAGCGTGGAATTAGACTAGAAATATTTTGTCTTATTTGTTTGTCTATTTATCATGTAGCTTGGTGATATATAAAGCAAGGGAAGCAAGTATAATAATATAGAAGTTAGTAAGCAATTACCAGGGAAATTGAAAAAGCTGTTGTTGTGTATATGTTGTGTACTTGATGATTTCATGAACAAAGCACCTTGGTAGATTTTACTCAGTGAAAATGTAGCACTCGACAGATAAGTATTATAGTCCCGATGGATAACTCATTTTAGTCCCAACGGATGATGACTTATTATCCATCGAGTGAGTAGCTTATGTAACAATAAGTCTGTAGCATATTTCTGCATACACATTATTTAAAATATGTAGTATTACTTAAGTCATGTTGACTTTAACTAGATATGCAGAATAGGTTGATTAATTGTACATAGATGATGTCTTGTAATTCTGCATAGATGAAATGAAGTCTAGTGTCTGATTGCTACCCGACGGATTAACAACAATGAATTCGACGGATGATCAACAACCCGTCAGATGATCATAAACCCGACAGATAAAGAATTCAAATATCTATTGACAATGACAACACAGTCAAATGCGTCGAGTGTATGCAAATGGAATGTGGTAGCCTATTCAACTGGGTTTTCGAGAACAAAGAAGCATTTTCATTTCCATGCTATTATAAAGATATTCAAAGATGCTGGAAGAGAGTAATGAAGTAGCATTGTATTAGACTTGATAGTTTTTGTTTTATTATCCTGTCTTATGACTTTGTAATCTTGGTGATATATAAACCAAGAAGCAGCAATAGAATAGCAACTAAGGAACTAAGCAACCAAGAGAGAAACATTTGTAAGCTGCACTCTTAGCATTTTTCTCATTCTTAGTTGTTATCATTTTGTAAGCAGCTGTGAGCTTTTTGCACACAGAGTTCTCTCGATATATATTACATATCTCTGGTGGAATCATTCAAATCCACCAGAAAGTTTTTAAAGACTCTTATTTTTAATTACTTGTATTTTGATTCATTTCAAGTAACTATTCTGCATTCTGATAATCAATTCACATTTATATATATATATATATATATTTGAGTTAGAACATTTTTATTCAAGAAAAAGTTTCAAGAATTCCATTCAACCCCCCTTCTATAATTCTTGTTACATTGTTAAGGGACTAACAATTGGTATCAGAGCAAGCTCTTGAAGAACAAAGAGTTTAAAGATCAAAACAATACAGTAAGTTGAACAAGAAGGATGTTGGAGTCAAGATTCCTATTCTGGATAAAGATAATTACCATCATTGGAAGGTAAAGATGCATCTTCATTTGCTTTCTCAAGATGAGGCCTATGTGGACTGCATAGAAAGAGGTCCTCATGTTCCGATGAGAGATGCAACTGGAAATGAGCCATCTGTCCCCAAGCCAAGGCATGAATGGTCTGATCCTGATATTGAACAAGTCAGGAAGGATAAAAAGGCCATGAATATCCTGTTTAATGGAGTTGATGGTGATATGTTTGACAACATTATCAACTGCAAAACTGTCAAGGATGTTTGGGATACAATACAGATCATCTGTGATGGCACTGAGCAAGTTAGAGAAAATAAGATGCAGCTACTGATTCAACAATATAAGCATTTTCATAATGAAGAAAGTGAGTCTCTCACTGACATTTTTAGTAGGTTTTAAAAACTAATAAATGCTCTAAAGTTGCATGGAAGGGTCTATCAGAAAAAAGACTCCAATCTGAAATTCCTTAGATCTCTTCCAAAGGAATGGAAACCAATGACAGTCTAATTGAGAAACTCACAAGATTATAAGGAGTTTTCTTTGGAGACACTGTATGGCATCCTAAAAACTTATGAGCGTGAAATAGAGCAAGATGAGAGGATGGAGAGAGGAAAGAAGAAATGAGGGTCCATTGCACTAGTTTCTGAGTTAGAGAAAGAGAAGGAGATGAAGATGGAAGCTGTTGAGTCAACTTTAAGGGTCTGTGAAAGCAAGGGCAAGGAGCTTGCAGTAGAAAATGAAGATTCTTTGAGCCAAGATGACATGGAAGACATTGATGAACATTTAGCATTTCTTTCCAGAAGATTTTCCAAGCTCAAGTTCAAAAAGAAATTTGGAGCAGCCAAGCCAAATAGAAACATAGTGGATAAATCAAAATTCAAATGTTTCAAATGTGGCTTGGCAGGGCACTTTTCCAGTGAGTATAGAAAGTCAGATTCCAGTAAGAAAAAGTTTGAGCCTGTGGATTATAAGCAAAAATACTTTGAGCTGCTCAAACAAAAGGAAAGGGCTTTCATTACACAAGAAAATGATTGGGCAGCAGGTGGTCTGGATGAAGATGAAGATGTCAGCTATGTCAATCTAGCCCTAATGGCCATGTCTGATGAAACAGAAACAAGTTCTTCAAGTAATCAGGTAATTACTACAAACCTTGCACATTTATCTAAAACTGAGTGTAATGATGCTATAAATGACATGTCTACAGAGTTATATCATTTGTGTGTTACACTTAAGTCTCTTACTAAAGAAAATGCTAAAATCAAAGAAAACAATTTATTTTTGAGTGAGAGAAATAATGTGCTAGAGTCTCAGTTCATTGATTTTGAAAAATTAAGAATTGAGTGTAAGATTGCCAAGGAGGAATTAACTGAGTCCTTGAAAAAAGAAGAAATTTTGAAGAAGCAGCTCGGGCGTGAACAGGAGGTGATTAAGGCATGGAAATCATCTAGAGATGTCCATGCTCAAATCACCAAAGTTCAAGGAATTGAGCTCTTCTGTGATGCAGCCTGGAAAAAGGACAAGGGGAAACTAGAACCAAATTTGGTGGATGGAGTGCTAACAGATGTAGACTCGACGGATGATGAGAGTCATCCGTCGGATAACAAAAAGGGTTATCCGTCGACTGATGAAAATCCTCATCCGTCGGCTAAGCAAGCTTATCAGTAAAGCCAAACTTGTTAAGTTGAATGAAAAATATGAATCTGTTTCCAAGAACTTTGTTCCAGGAGAATTGAGTCAAGTTAAGAAAGGGAAAAAGGCTACTATTGGTCACATGACTGTCAAACAGTTAAGTGACAGACTTGAAAAGATTGAGGTGAAAACAGAGGCTAAAAAGAAAAATAATAGAAATGGTAAAGTAGGGATTAACAAACACAATAACTACACACCTGATAAATATGCTCCTAAAAAAATCTGTGTCAAGTATGGTAGTGTAAATCATTTGTCTGTTAATTGCAAATCTGCCATGCCTACTCCCATGTCTGTGCCACCTCACTTTCCCAACATGAATGTTATCCCTCCTATGCCTATGAATGCTATGTCGGCACAGAATATGAATGCACAGTTTGCTAATATGCCATTTGCACCTAATCCTTATTATGCTGCATTTAGTATGCCACAAATGCCATTTAGCATGCCTTACTGGAATAACATGTTCACTAATAGCATGCCAATCCCTGTTGATTATAATATGCATGATAATTCTATTGCAATGAATGGTTTCAAAGACCCAACTCAAATGACCAAGGATGAATCTGATATACCCAAGTCAAATGAGATAAAGCCTAAGAAACAGAAAAAGAAAGCTAACAAGGCAGGACCCAAGGAAACTTGGGTACCAAAATCAACTTGATTTGATTTTGATGTGTGCAGAGAAACAGAAAGAATCTTTGGTACTTGGATAATGGTTGTTCAAGACACATGACTGGTGATTCTACCCTGCTCACAGAGTTCAAGGAGAGAGCTGGCCCAAGTATTACTTTTGGAGATGACAGCAAGGGTTATACTGTGGGATATGGCTTTATTTCAAAGGATAATGTCATCATTGAGGAAGTTGCCTTAGTGGATGGTCTCAAACACAACTTCTTGAGTATCAGCCAGCTTTGTGATAAAGGCAACTCAGTAACCTTCAACTTAGAAGCCTGTGTTGTGACTAACAAAAGAAGCAACAAAGTGGTTCTCACTGGTGTGAGAAAAGGAAATGTGTACCTAGCTGATTTCAACTCATCTAATGCAAAATCTGTTACTTGTCTTCTCAGTAAAGCAAGTCAGGATGAAAGTTGGCTATGGCACAAGAAGTTATCCCATTTAAACTTCAAAACCATGAATGAGCTAGTAAAGAAAGAACTAGTTAGAGGCATTCCTCTAGTGGAGTTTTCTAAGGATGGACTGTGTGATGCCTGTCAAAAAGGGAAGCAGATTAAAGCATCATTCAGGAAGAAACTTGATTCAACAATTGAAGAACCTTTGCAACTGCTACACATGGATTTGTTTGGACCAGTCAATATGTTGTCCATCTCAAGGAAAAGATTTTGCCTAGTAATTGTAGATGATTTCTCAAAGTTCTCTTGGACATATTTCCTAAAATCGAAAGATGAGGCTAGTGAAATCATCATCAATCACATAAGGCAAGTCAATAATCATCCTTATTTCAAGGTTAGAAGAATCAGGAGTGACAATGGAACTGAGTTCAAGAATTCAGTCATGAGAGCATTCTGTGAGGAAAATGGGATTCTGCATGAGTTTTCAGCAGCAAGAACTCCACAACAGAATGGAGTAGTGGAAAGAAGAACAGATCACTTATTGAAGTTGCAAGGACAATGCTTGAAGAATCTAAACTGCCAACATATTTCTGGGCTGAAGCTGTAAATACTGCATGCTACACTCAGAATATTTCCCTGGTTAATCAAGCAAGATGAATGACTCCCTATCAATTGTTCAAGAACAAGAAGCCAACTCTAAATTTTCTTCATGTCTTTGGCTGTAAATGTTATATTCTGAGAAATCAAACTGATCAAAATGGGAAGTTTGATGCTAAAGCAAATGAAGGAATTTTTGTTGGATATGTTGTTGGTAAAGCATATAGAGTCTACAATCTAAGAACCAACATTATTGTGGAATCAATACATGTTGTGTTTGATGATAAAAGATTGAAGGACTTCAAGATGGAGATTACCATGAGAGCCTCAAATTCATTAATGTGGAGATGGTTAGTGATGACAGTGATGATGAAAGTGATCAAGAAACAGTATCAAAGGATAATGCAGAAAAATCTACTACCAATGAAGCACAAAACTCAACATCTCTCGAGTTGCATAATGCTTCATCCGTCGGGAGGCAATCTGCGTTATCCGTCGGGAGACAACCAGCTTCATCCGTCGGTACTCAAAATTCACCATCCGTCGGGTTATCAAAAGGAGCAGGAAGTCAGGATAGCATGGGTCTATAGAATGATGGACGGGATAGCAAAAATATTTAGGCATGTGAAATGCGATGCTATAATACTTGATGTTGATATATATACGTATATGTTTTGTTCTCCTATGACAAACCTCTATAGTTCAGAGGTAGATTCCAAGCCAGATATTTTGTGGCAGTATTTTTATATATATACGATTCTCTTCAATTCGTTCTTTTCTCTCCTTTTCATTTCATGTAAGCTGAGAAGAACAACCCTTCCAGAAGGGGAGGTATTTCCGAATGACTATCTATCTATGTGATAGAAGCCTAGTAGGATACCACATGTTGTTTAATTGCCTGTCAAGTACTAAAGGCTGGCCACCTTATGTACTAACTATGCGATATAACAAGTGTTCATGATCATAGTGATCTCTCAATAAATTCTTTTACTTTTATACAATGGATCAAGCTTTCAAAGATAGAAGCAGCTAGGAAGGAGTAGTATCCGTGCGGCGGTATTCCGAATCTAACGCGTTCGTGATACTAAGGTTGACGCAATTATTAAAAGGTTATAGAATGCTAACGAGCAAAAGTGTAACCAGTATAGTATTATGTACAGAAGATAGTAATGACTACGAACTGGAAAAGAATGGGTATTGAGAAGCAAAAGCTATAATGCTACAAGTTATGATGAGAGTCTGTGCAATAGACTTGAGAGGCATTGGAACGATCACTTAACACGGATTGAGTTTTCTTACGATAATAGATCATATGTCAGTATTGAGATATCGCCTTATGAGATCCTTGAGGGAAGACAATATCGATCTCCCTTATGTTAGGATGAAGTTGTAGAGCGTAAGATGCTCGGACCCGCAGTAGTCCAAAGGACCAAGGATATAATAGATCTAATCAGAGGACGGCTGGTAATAGCCCAAGATGGATATAAGAAGTATATTGATTTGACACGAAATGAAAAAGAGTAGAAAGTAGGGGACCTAGTGCTGTTATAGGTATTCCCTTGGAAAGGAGGGATGTGGTCCGGAAAGAAAGGAAAGCTAGGCCCACGAATTGTTGGACCCTTGGACATATTAAGTCATATTGGGAAGTTAACATATGAGCGCATAGGCATGCAACCAAACGTAACCTATATGGAGCAACCGGGAAAGGTTATAGATTGAAAAGGAACAAGTGCTTAGGAGAAGGGTTATCAAACTAGTCAGAGTTTGATGGTAGAACCACAATGTGGGAAAATTGATTTGAGAGTTAGAAAGTGCAATGCTAAGAAAGTATCTCTATTCATTTTTATCTGATTCCGGGACGGAATCCTTTTAAGGAGGGGAGACTGTAATAACCTCAATTTTTGGAATTTTTGAAACACGAATGAATAGTAACCTTTGCTGATGATGCTGATTAAGGAAAATTATCAGATCACGCTATATAGGAGTACTGTTATGGAAATTCTAAGATTGTATTAGTATTCCATAAAATAAATAAGTGTATGTAAAGATCGTCAGAATCCAAATTCGAACACTTTGATTTTTCCCGAAAATCCACCAGATACCGAAAGAATTGAGTATAAGGTAACATGATTAAAAGGATTTAATTCAAGGATTATAAGAGAGGATCATAAAAGGAATATAAAATATTGAGAAAGGTTTAGGGGAACCCAAGTAACAAGATCCCGGGTATGATCCCTCAAACAATAAACGAGAACAAAAGTTAAGCGAATCGTATAACAGATCAGCGGTCATTAGCCAAGTAATTAGGGGTTAATCAAAGAGGTTAATGGACGATGATGTCATCACACCAACAAGAGGAAGACAAGTGTAACAAGATGACATAAGCAGATGACATAAGCATGACCAAAAAGGGAAGGAAGTGTTGGTTGATTATAATACACACAAAATTTACCATGGTTAAAAGGTTAATTAATTAAAAAAAACAAAACAACCAATCCAAGGCAAAAAAAATCACAAAACACAAATTAGAAGTTGACTTTTGCTTTCCAAGAACAAAAGCTCTCGGCCAAAACCAGAGCAGCAACTTCAAACTACCATATCTCCTTCAATACTCACTCAAATAGTATGTTCTATAGCTCTTTGAAAAGGTATTGAGATGACCTACAACTCTTGTTCACAAGTCTCGTCCAAATAAGCATAGTAAGACCCTCATTTTTACAGTTCTTTCAATCTGACTTTTAGAAACTTCAAAACCTAACTTTGTGTTCTTGATTTCTTTGGAAAGATCAAGCTTGTAGGAGATTAGATTAAGGCTCCCTAAGGCTTCCTAGCAACTTAACACCTACCAAGGAAGGTATCAACTTCAAACTCTAGCTTTGATTTTATATTTCCATTAAGTTTTATTGAAGCATTGTTAGTATTAAGGTTTGATCTTTGATTATAAGTAGTTTTGGTGGATTTGTATTGGTTTTGAATATTGGGTCTTTGATTGGTTGGATAAATTGGTAAAATTTGGAGTCGGGGACTGAGTTTGTAGTATGATGTTTGAATATTGTTGTATTGGTGGTTGTGAGTGAATTGATGATAATTTAGAGTGTTAATTAAATTGGAAATCGCGTAAACATAAACGTCATAATGCCCGATTTTCCTTAACTGTTCTGTTCTTAACATCAGGACCCTCGAACTACTGTTAGGTTTTTACCATTGCCATGATTATATAGTTCATGTTACGAGCTTCATTTTGATATGTGGTTTGCTTGAATCCGATGTACGGTTTAGGAGAAACGACCGTTTTAAGTAACGGTGTTTCGCAACCGAACCATTACCCCTCGCCTTACTTTGAAACCTTGGTTAAGGTCCTTAAATGACCAATTGAAGTATGAATCAATTATGTAAAGTGGATTAGGCAATTGGAAGGGTACTCGCAAAAGAATCGCCTTAAAATTCTTAATGGTTAATTTATTAAAAATGGTGGAGTCAAGGGTACTCAAACGACTTATGTGATTCGTTAAGCGTAGAAGTGACCATAAGCGAACGTTAAGGTTCAATTGGTTAAAGCCTAGTTTCTTAAGCGACCGGAGTTTAATTCCGACTTATATTGTTGTTCATAGGTTATCGGACCCACTCTAAGCTTAAGTCTATCCGGGAACACTCAGGCAAGTTTTCTACCTGTTATACTGTTGTTGTGATGTATATATGTATATGCATTATCTTGTGATAGATGCATGATGGTTATTAGCAAATCTTGCGATATATTGGAGCATGCTGATATGGTTTATATGCATGTCTTTTTCGTAATCTTGATATGTAATTGTTGATTCAATTGCTTATAATTGCATAATACCTATGCTAGAGATAAGCAGTAGTTGCGTATACCCTTAGTATAGGGGACCTAAAGGCGAACATTTTCTAAAACCGGGAGTCGATGTTCCCGAGTATATTATATATATATATATAGTTTTCAAAACTATTAATCGAATAAGGTTTATTCAATAAATTTATTTTTATTAATGAATATTACTTTGAATATTCATTCGAGGACTTATGACTCGGTTTATTTTATTTAATGAATATTACTTTGAATATTCATTCGAGGACTTATGACTCGATTTATTTTATTTAATGAATATTACTTTGAATATTCATTCGAGGACTTATGACTCCGTTTATTTTATTTAATGAATATTACTTTGAATATTCATTCGAGGACTTATGACTCGGTTTATTTTATTTAATGAATATTATTTTGAATATTCATTCGAGTACTTATGACTCCGCTTCTTTTATTAAATAATATTCTTTATTTTATTAAAGAATAATGTTTCGATAATCAAACTTATTTTCGATTATTCAAATAAAGATCGTACTTTCGTATAAGTATATCTTAGGTTATTTATTATTCATTCCAAGTATAAGTTTTAAAACTTCTACTTCAATTATTTTTATAAGGATTATTCTCATGGGAATATTATTTAAATAATAATATTCAGATATTCTCCAACATATCGGGACTGATTTATTTTATTAAATCAGCATTAGTCCAAACATTCTCAAAAATGTTTTCGAGTCTTCAAAATGATTTTAAAAGTAAAAGCAGATCCCAAAACTCGTTTTTAAATTTAAGATCTTCCTTTCGAAGGGGACTTGAATATTCGCTCAAAAATTCGAGGGATCCGGCTATGTGGTGTATTTTATATTCGCAACGTGGTTGTTGTTTTGAGAAAACAATTTGATTACTTGCCCAATGTTCGGGAAGTAAGTCCATCTAATTGAGTCGGCATAAGCGACAGGCCGGGGTACGGTCTATGAAGGTGTAAGAGGCTGGGTGACAGTCCATCCACGCGTGAGTGGCCGGGTAACTGTCTAGCAGGTCCTAATGCGGCCAGGGTGATGACCGGCGAGGAATTCATCCATCTACAGTAGAAAAGGTTACTTATTGGTATCTTTGCCTGATCAGCAAGATATCGGGTTTATGCTAAAATTCTTTTCTTTCCAAATTCATTGGATATTACAACTCTGTTCATACTTTACATGACAGAGGTTTTCAGGAAATGTATGAGAGATATATATGGATATATATAAATCGGGACTTAATGAAGTATCTCGTAACTTCATTTCTTTTGAATGATATTTCAAAGATTGAATATATTCAAATCTTACCTTGTAGTCTCATCTATGTGATGAACTTTTGAAACTGATTATAACTTGAACGGTGGTATGTTAGGTCACACACACACTGTAGAGGGGGTGAATACAGTGTATAGTACACTCAAATCGAACTTTAAGAACTTAAGTAACAGAAAACAAACTTTATTGAAACAATAAACTCTGTTACAGTATGGAACTGTTACCTCTCAGTGACGAACAAATATCACGAGAGCTGCTAGGGTTACAATGAATAATCTTCTCTAATAATGATAACACTTATAGTGTAAACCCTATGTCTGTGTTTATATACTACACAGTTACAAGATAATCACTAATTGATATGGAATATAATTTTGCTTCCTAAAATATATCAATCAGATATCTTTTCTTCCAAGTATTCCATTCTTTACAGAATTCCTTCTTCATGCATATCTCTTCTTATGTTTATCTTGATCTTCTTTCCTTTAATCAGCTAATGTCCTTATCTGATTGTCCTTCAGCACTTAAGTTCTGATATCTATCTTCTAATGATTATCTCCTGATAACATACGTACTGATATCCTTAAGTCCTGACTTCCAGTATAAGTACTGATCAACAGTTAAGTACTGATTTATCCTGTTCAAGTAAGATCTGAAAGCTAAACATAAAACATATTAGCCATGACATTATCAAATATATCTAACAATCTCCCCCAACTTGTAAATTAACATAATATACAAGTTTAACAGATATTTGATGATGTCAAAAACATTAAGTACAAATGCATGAGAATTAGACTAGATAACTACAACTTACAGTCCTTAAAGCTTTTACCAATTTCAACTTCTGATAACAACTTCAGTCTGTATAAATATCAGAATTTAAGCAATTGTAGATCTTCGACTTGGCTTCATCATTTTCTGATCTCTCTGATGTCAGGAGTTGTTCTGAGATAGTTCTTCAACAAACATTTCTCAGCATATCTTAGTTCATCAATCATTCTCCTTTTGACATCTTTAAGCTTTGCAGTATCTTCACCAGTTTGAAAGATTGCAGCTCTGAGATCATTGATCTTTGCTTTTCTCAACTCCTGATCTAGTCTTAAGACATAAGCTTTGTCAGACTCCAGATTGAATACAAGTCCCTTAATACCAAGATATGTTCTGATCTGTGCAGTATTAGGCTTCATATCAACAATATCACCATTGTGATCTCTGTACTTTGGAACATATATGCTGTCAGACTTAACAGAATAAAGCCTTTTCTGTCTCTGAATCTGTTCTTTTAAGTAGTTTGCAGCAGTCTCTGTTATTCTGTCATCCACTTGAAGTAAGAAAAGTACATGCTCCAATTCTTCAAAATACTTCAATGGAATGGCATTTTGTCTTATATGATAAACCCTACCATCTGTCATGAAATACAACATGATATATTCTTTCAAGTAGGTATAGTAAACCATCTGTACAGATTCCAGTTGATTCAATCTCTCAGGAGTTGCTCCAATACCTGGTTCACTCAAGGAAGTTGGATCATTGGTAGTGTTGTGTACTCTTCTTTCATCAGCACTTCCCAATCCAGTTTTATCTCTAGCTTCCTTTCCAGTAACTACTCTTGCTTCAAAACACTTGCAGTAGTCTTCAAAGATTGAGTCTGTTTTGCTTTTGTGAATCCTGGTAGGAGTGTCTTTGATCTATTTTCTGATATCAAGTTAACTTGAGCTCTGTCAGAGGTTACTTGCTTCTTCTGAATATCAGAACTTACAATTTCTTGACTCTGAACAACTTGAGCCATGTCAGAGGTTGTTTTAAGAACTTTTCTTGAAGTCAGAGCAAGATCATCCTTTTCATCAGTAATTTCTTCTTCCTCAGGAGGTACATAAACCTTGATAGGTTCACCAACCTTTTCTTTACCCTTGGATCTTGGATCTATCTGTGGTTGTGATCTAGCCAACGTTGCTTCAGTATGTGTCCTTTCTTTGATCACAATGCCTTTGAGTTTTGGAAGTGAATTTTTACCAGAAGCTTCAGATTTAGATGTGACTTTCTCTGATTTAAGTCTAGCTTCTTCTTCCTTTAAACTTTCCAAGTCCATTCCTGGATTTTCTTGAAGAAATAATTGTCTTGACATTTCCTCATCAAGATCTAGAAGTTCATCAGAACTTATCCTTTTACCAGCAGCAGAACTTATTCTTTTCCCAGTATCAGAACTTGTCCTGTGACTAGCTTGTCTTGATGTAAACCTTCTACCTTGACTATGACCGCTACCCATTCCAGAGTATCCTTGATCATCATTTCCATCATCCTTTCCTTGCAGTGTCTTGTTAGTATTGCATTTGGACTTAATTACCTTCTCCCCCTTTTTGGCATCAGCAGGTAGTAAAAGAGAGATAAGTAATTCCACTGAGGATTGGATGTCAGTAAGTTGCGATTGCTGAGAAACTTGATTTGTCATAATTTCATCAATCTGAGCTTGTTGTTTCTCTTGAGTTTTTTCAATATAAGCAATCCTGTCAATGGTAGGTTGAAAGAACTTTTTCTTATCAATTTTCCAAACGTGTTCTTGTTTGATAAAGTTCTCCTGAATCTTGTGTAGCTCTGCATGAGTAGTTGAATGAAGACCTTGTAGATGTTTAGTACTCAATGCAGTGACTCTAAACTGGGTTTTTAAATCATCAGAATTTAACATTTCATCAGCTTTAGTCAAGTGCTCAACAAGATGTATTGCAGTTGGAACACATGAAACTGAGTTCCATTCCTTAGTCCACTCCTGACCTGCAGGAGTTTCACTCCAAGGTACTGGCGCATCCCCGGTAACAAACTTCTTTACCAGTTCAGACTTAGGAAGAGTCTGTTGAGGAGTATGTCCTGAAGGACCTGCTTCATCAGCATCTACAGTTGGAGCAGCATCACCAGTATCTCCAGCATTTGCAGCATCAGAACTTAAAGAATCAGTATCTTCTGATAAGACAACAGTGTGAGTAGCAATGGAGGCTTCAGCATCCTCTAATTGCTGATCTGATACTAAGTTCTGATCAACAGCCATATCCTGATGCTCACCTAAAGTCTGATCATCAGCATCTTGATGCGGAGAAGGTGTTGTTGATAACTCTGGAGTTTGAACAGCATCAGTAACAGGTGTTGTGGAAAGATTATTTGCTGCTGGAGCTTCTAAGAGAAATACTTCAGACATAACCAAGTGTTGAACATCAATATCAGCACTTGTGCCTGGATCAACAAGAGACACAGATGGTGAGTTAGCCTTGTCAGATACAGCTTCCTGAGATGGAGTTGATGGAGAAGAAGTGACTGGAGCAAATTCCTTGTCTTGTGAGATCAGAGATTCCTGATCCCCTTCCTTAGCTGCTTCCTCTTCATCATCTGAAACTGGCCTTTGTGCCCTCTGTTTCTTGTACTTCCTTGTTGATTTGGATTCCTTGGGAGTTTCAGGAACTGTCATTCGTCTAAGCCTCTTGAGAAGCCTAGAACCCCCAATTTCAGAATCCTTCTGAGAAATCTCTTTCTCAGCTTCAGATACAACAAGTTCTCTAGCAGGAACCGGTTCCTCAGAATCAGATTCATCGCTCAATGCAATCCTCCTTCTCTTTTGAGATGTTGGAGGAACATTCTTTGTCTTCTTTGGCTTGGAAGATGAAGATTTCACAGTAGGTGCTGAAGATGAAGGTCGAGCAGTCTGTGAAGTGAGAGATA